>NW_020838022.1:4968079-5042351 GCF_003676395.1 Aethalodelphis obliquidens | reverse complement strand
ATATATATATATATATATATACCACATCTTCTTTATCCATTCATCTGTCGATATATGTGTAGATTGCTTCCATGTCTTGGCTATTGTAAATAGTGCTGCTATGAACATTGGGTTACATCTTTTTGAATTAGAGTTTTCTCCAGATATATCCCCAGGAGTGGGATTGCAGGATCTTATGGTAACTCTATTTTCAGTTTTAAGGAACCTCCATACCGTTCTCCACAGTGGCTGCACCAATTCACATTCCCACCAACAGTGTAGGAGGGTTCCCTTTTCCCTACACCCTCTTCAGCATTTATTATTTGCAGAGTTTTTATTTTATTTTATCTTTTTGTTTTATCTTGTACTGGAGCATAGTTGATTAACAATGTTGTGTTAGTTTCAGGTGTACAGCAAAGTGATTCAGTTATACATGTACATGTATCTATTCTTTTTCAAATTCTTTTCCCATTTAGGTTATTACAGGATATTGAGCAGTGTTCCCTGTGCTATACAGTAGGTCCTTGTTGGTTATCTTTTTTTTCTGAAACATCTTTATTGGAGTATAATTGCTTTACAATGGTGTGTTAGTTTCTGCTTTATAACAAAGTGAATCCGCTATACATATACATATATCCCCATATCTCTTCCCCCTTGCGTCTCCCTCCCTCTCACTCTCCCTATCCCACCCCTCTAGGTGGTCACAAAGCACCCTGCTGATCTCCCTGTGCTATGGGGCTGCTTCCCACTAGCTGTCTGTTTTACATTTGGTAGTGTATATATGTCCATGCCACTCTCTCACTTCATCCCAGCTTACCCTTCCCCCTCCCCGTGTCCTCAAGTCCATTCTCTATGTCTGCGTCTTTATTCCTGTCCTGCCCCTAGGTTCTTCAGAACCATTTTTTTCTTAGATTCCATATATATGTGTTAGCATATGGTATTTGTTTTTCTCTTTCTGACTTACTTCACTCTGTATGACAGACTCTAGGTCCATCCACCTCACTACAAATAATTCAATTTCGTTTCTTTTTGTGGCTGAGTAATATTCCATTGTATATATGTGCCACATCTTCTCCATCCATTCATCTGTCAGTGGGTATTTAGGTTGCTTCCATGACCTGGCTATTGTAAATAGTGCTGCAGTGAACATTGGGGTGCATGTGTCTTTTTGAATTATGGTTTTCTCTGGGTGTATGCCCAGTAGTGGAATTGCTGGGTCATATGGTAATTCTATTTTTAGTTTTTTAAGGAAGCTCCATACTGTCCTCCATAGCGGCTTACAAATTTACATTCCCAGCAACACTGTAGGAGGGTTCCCTTTTCTCCACACCTTCTCCAGCATTTATTATTTGTAGATTTTTTGATAATAGCCATTCTGACTGGTGTGAAGTGATATCTTATTGTACTTTTGAATTGCATTTCTCTAATAATTAGCAATGTTGAGCATCTTTTCATGTGCCTTTTGGCCATCTGGATGTATTCTTTGGAGAAATGTCTATGTATGTCTTCTGCCCGTTTTTCTATTGAGTTCTTTCTTTTTTTATATATATTGAGCCGCATGAGCTGTTTGTAAATTTGGGAGATTATTCCCTTGTCAGTCGCATCATTTACAAATATTTTCTTCCGTTCTGTGGGTTGTCTTTTTGTTTTGTTTATGGCTTCCTTTGCTGTGCAAAAGCTTTTGAGTTTAATTAGGTCTCATTTGTTTATTTTTGTTTTTATTTCCATTACTCTGGGAGATGAATCAAAAAAGATATTGCTGCGATTTATGTCAGAGAGTGTTCTGCCTATGTTTTCCTCTGGGAGTTTTATAGCGTCCAGTCTCACATTTAGGTCTTTAATCCATTTTGAGGTTATTTTTATGTATGGTGTTAAAGAATGATCTTATTTCATTTCTTTACATGTAGCTGTCCAGTTTTCCCAGCACCATTTATTGGAGAGACTCTCTTTCCTCCATTGTATAGTCTTGCCTCCTTTGTCGTAGATTAGGTGACCATAGGTGCATGGGTTTATTTCTGGGCTTTCTATTCTGTTCCGTTGATCTATATTTCTGTTTTTGTGTCAGTACCATACTGTTTTGATGACTGTAGCTTCATAGTATAGTCTGAAGTCGGGGTGCCTGACTCCTTCAGCTCCATTTTTCTTTCTCCAGATTACTTTGGCTATTCGGGGTCTTTTGTGCCTCCATACAAATTTTAAGATTTTTTGTTCTATATTTGCAGAGTTTTTAATGATGGCCATTCTGACCTGTGTGAGGTGATACTTCATTGTTGTTTTGATTTGCATTTCTCTAATAATTAGTGATATTGAGCATCTTTTCATGTGCTTGTTGGCCATCTGTATGTCTTCTTTGGAGAAATGTCTATATAGGTCTTCTGCCCATTTTTTGATTGGGTTGTTTGTTTTTTGATATTAAGCTGTATGAGCTGTTTGTATATTTTGGAAATTAGTCCATCGTCAATCACATTGTTTGCAAATATTTTCTTCCAGTCCATAGGTTCTCTTTTCATTTTGTTTATGGTTTCCTTTGCTCTGAAAAAGCCTTTAAATGTAATTAGGTCCCGTTTGTTTATTTTTGTCTTTATTTCCATTCCCCACGTATTTTTTAATATATTTATTTATTTATTTATGGCTGCATTGGGTCTTCATTGCTGCGTGCGGGCTTTCTCTAGTGGTAGCAAGCAGGGGCTGCTCTTCATTGCTGTGCACGGGCTTCTCATTGAGGTGGCTTCTCTTGTAGTGGAGCATGGGCTCTAGGTGCACAGGCTTCAGTAGTTGTGGCACGTGGGCTCAGTAGTTGTGGCTCGCGGGCTCTAGGGCACAGGCTCAGTAGTTGTGGTGCACGGGCTTAGTTGCCCTGCGGCGTGTGGGATCTTCCCAGCCCAGGGCTCAAACCCCTGTCCCCTGCATTGGCAGGTGGATAACCACTGCGCCATCAGGGAAGTCCCCCCTCCATGTATTTTTGAGAATCCTCATGGCATAGTGACAAATATGTCCTTGTTGTCACTAGTCACCTTAGACTTCTGTACTTTTAGGCCACCTTGGCCACCCTCCCGTATTGCTGGAGCTGAATCATTATCACAATCCCTTCTTTTTATTGGAGGTTTGGAACAACAAGAAGAATTTTAGCAGGAGAAAAGCTCAAAACTGTATTTTAGACAATGTGGCTTCTACAGTCCATTTGCCCTAGAATCAATATAACTGTGCCCAGGTGATCTCCTACTAGCCTCTCCTATTAGCTGCCAGCCCACCACTGTGGTGGGGAGCCAACCTACCTATCTTCACTGGGAATGACCTTGACTGTATACTCTAGTCAAAGTCCCAATACCCTCCCCCTGTACACCAGAGAAAAAAAAAACTTTCCTATCATTATCAGAATCCTTAAAGAGATGCAAGCTTGTAATTAAGATAACTGATATCTTTTGACATTATTGTGCAAATCTGTTTAGCCCCACATTTCCCCAGACTTCTCCATTCCAAAATTGGATTCTGGCTTTATATTTGCATAGATAAACTAATCATCTCTATTAACAATCTATTGCTGTGTAAGGAATCATCCCCCCAATTTAGCAGCTTAAAACAAACAACATTATCTCACCGATTCTGTACATCAGGAATCCAGGCGTAGAGTAGGTGGGTCCTTATGGTTTATAGTCTCTCATGAAGTTGCAGTCAAGCTCTCAGCTGGGTCTCATCTGAAATCTGGCTTGGGGGAACATCTGCCTCTAAACTTATGTGTTTGCTGGTTAGTTCCTCACTGGCTATTTCCTCACCATAGGCTCCCTTGGGTGTTCTCTTGACATGCAGCTGGCTTCCCCAGTGTGAGTGATTCGAGAAGTAAGTAGCAAGAGCAAGACAGAACCCAAGATGGAGGCCATTATATTTTATATCCTTATTTCAGAAATGGCATACCAACATTTCTGCCATATTCTGTTGATCACACAGACCAACCCTAGTCTAACGTGGGAGAGTGTGTGAATTCACAAGGGTGTGAATATCAGGAGGCAGGAGTCACTGGGGTCATCGTGGAAGCTTGTGATCCAAATATTTACCCCTAATGAGAACTGTGCATCCACTCATAGACAAACAGGAGAAAAGCTGCTTTCAACCTTAAAATGTCCATTTTCTCTCTTGTGGCCATCAAGATTTTTAAAATTAATAGGGTCCAGTGTCAGAGCATTTAAACATATCTTATTATTTCTAATTCAAATATATTTGGTAAGAAATAGCCATAAAGCTGAAATAAAGGGAGGTTTGCCTTTAACTACCTACATCATTATTTGAATATACATTTTTCCTGATCATATGGAAATCTAACTAAAGTACAGAAAAATTAATTCTAAGTACACTAGCAGCTAGAGACTGCCCCATATCTAATTATGTTTTAGTCATAATTACTTGCATTGATTTTCACTCTTTTTATTAGTCACATCCCCTTGAAGCTGTAACCACTTGTCATATAATTTTCTGGCTGTTATCTTTGCCCTGGTGCCCAGGCTCTATAGAGAGAAATGTGAAATCCTTTCTCTTCTCACTGGAATCTATCAGAATACATACTGCCACCACTATATACTTTTTGGAAATTAAAATCACTTTTTCTCATATATGACATAATCTAATCCTCACAACACCCTTGTAAAAATGTTTTTTTTAATAATATTTGTTTATTTATTTATTTTATTTATCTGGCTGCGCTGAGTCTTAGTTGCAGCAAGTGGGATCTTTGTTGCCGCGTGCAGGATCTTTAGTTGCGGCATGCATGCGGGATCTAGTTCCCTGACCAGGGATCAAACCCAGGCCACCTGCATTGGGAGCTTGGAGTCTTAATCACTGGACCACCAGGGGAGTCCCTCCCTTGTAAAAATGTTGTTATCCCATTTTATAGATGAGGAAGCTGAAACTGTAGAGGTTAAGTAAGTTTCCTGAGATCATACACCTAGCACAGTAAGTGGCAGTGCCAGGATGTGAACCCAGATGCTCTGACCCTCAGGGAAAATTTTTTGAACTTTAAATTGAAATGAAACACCCAGTTATAAAGGTGCATAAATCATAAGTGTAAACCCTAGTAAATTATGACAAAGTAAACACACCTGTGTAAGCAGATCCCAGATCAAGAAACAGAACTCAGCACCCAGAAAGCCCCTTTCTGCCTCCTTTTAGTCACCACTCCCCCAAGGGTAATCAGTACCTTGATTTCTAATGGCATAAATAAGTTTAATCTTGTGGAATCATCTACTATGAATTACGTTGTATAGGGCTTCTTCCTTTGTGAGATTCACCCATACTGTTGATTAGGGTTGTAGTTCATTCATTCTTATTGCTGTTATATCATGTGCTCCCTGCTATGATGCAATGAAAAGGGCACTTCACATCTGTGATATTCTTCTAAAAAATTCATAAGCTTAGTGTAATCATGAGGAAACATTGGCAAACCCAAATTGAGGGATGCTGTACAAAATCCATGACCTGTACTCTTCAAAACCCTCAAGGCCATGAAAAACAAGGAAATACTGAGAAACTGTCACAGTCTGGAGGAGACTAAAGAGACATGACGACTCAATGCCATATGCAGTCCTGTATTGGCTCCTGGAACAGAAAAAGAACATTAGTGGAAAAATTGGTGAAATCCAAGTAAAATCTGTAGTAGGGTTAATAGTACAGTACCATCGATAGTTTCTTAGTTTTGACAAGTGCACCATGGTTCATGAAAAGTGTTTATTGGAAGCTGGTTGAAGAGTATATGAAGGGAAAAAAGAATACATGGAAACTCTCTGTACTATATTAACAACTTTTCTGTAAATCTAAAATTATTCACAAATAAAAAAATTTTAAAATTTGAGTAACAGTTCTACCTGAGATGTACAAATGGCTAACAAACACCTGAAAAGATGCTCAAACTCATTAGCCGTTGCTGGTGGGAATGTAAAATGGTATGGCTGCTGTGGAAAACTGGCAGTTTCTCAGAGAGTTACACATGAAATTACCCTATGACCCAGCAATTCCATGCCCAACAATATTTGATTGGGGTAATGTGAAGTGTTATGACTAATTTTATTTTGACCTTCCACAGTTAGAGTTATGGATTTGACAAAGATCAGCATACAGATGCCAAGTAAAGCCATTGGAGTAGAGGAGTTCCCCCAGCTTCTGGCTGTAGTAACAGGGTGGATGAGAGTTCCGCCTATTAAGATGGGGAAGGTTGGAGAAAGAATAGGCTTTGCGGGAGAATGCAATTCAGGAATTTTCTTTGGGGTTGTTAAGTTGGAGATAGCTGTAAAGGAATGTTAAATGCACAGTTAGACATATGAAACTGGAGAGGTCTGGTTGTAAATATCATTTTGGGCGTAAAGTTGTATCAGTCTTTATTAAGCACACACTGTCCAGGACATGTTCTATTTGCTATGGCTGCTCTAGGGAGGCGATTTTCTGGGTCCATGAAGGTCAGCTTAAGGGTTCTTTTTGTCTTCTGTACAGACTATTCAGATGGCATCGTCTGCTACATGAACTACAGTGTCATTGTCACTTCATCTGAGACGACTGCTTTCTGAAGGCATTTTCAACCTGCTAATAATGGTTATTCTCCATCAGAGTGCTCAGTCTGTCTGGGGGAAGAATTTTGCTGACTGCAATTTGAAGTTGCCATTAATTTTAAGGCGAGTGTAGATAAGCTCACATGGGGGTGGGGCTCAGCTTGAGGGTTGACTTCCTACTCCCAGATATTGTAGGTGGACCTCACAGTCATGTGGGCAGTGCCCCCTTTTAGGCAAATCCATCAGCAGCACAGTCCCTCCAACAGGGCAAAATATAGAATCTTATAGAAGAGTGGCTCTTCAGTTCTCAGACCCTCTTTATAGAATGGAATGGTTCCTGGTGTCATAACCAGTCTTAATTGTCTCAGACAGGTGAGGCTGGGAAGGACTGTCTTATTCCTGAAACAGAGGTCTGGTAGGGGAGCTGAACGAAGTGGTCAAAAGCAGCTGGCTTAGGAGAGGAGTGAAACTAAACACTGCATAAGATCCTGGGTTGAAAGAAAATTGCTATAAAGAATATCATTGGTAACATTTGAATATGGGCTGTCTGTATGCTAGATAATAATGCTGTATCAATGCTAAACCCCCCACACCTAATAATTTAGCTATATTTATCCAAGAGAATGTACCTGTTCCCAGGAGATTTACAGGGAAGTGTCTAGGGTCAAAAGTTCAGGATATCGGCAACTTACTCCTAAATAGCCCGGCAAAAGCAACAATAATAATGATAACAATATGCACATGTGTATGCACGTGTGGAAAGAGAGAGATGGAGGGAGAGGTGTGGGATGTCACGTGTGGCCAAATGTTAACCATTAAATCTACATGAAGGGTATAAGTTCATTACACTATACTTTGAATTCTTCTGTAAGTTTGAAAGTTTTTTCAAAGTAAAATGTTGGAGGCTTACCATTGAATATATTTGCTGTAAAGTTTTTTGGAGGTACTCTTCATAAAATTAAGGGAGTTTCCTCTGTTCCTAGGGTACTAGAAGAGGTTTTTCCTTTCTTAAACTGTGACTAATTTTCCTTTAAAAAAAAACAACAAAAACTGTTACTGGGTGTTAGATTTCATCAAATGCTTTTTCTGCACCTATTACAAAAATCATTTTATTTTACTTTTAAATTCTGCAAATATGGTGAATTATATCAATTGAATTTGTATATTAAATGATTTTTGCCTTCTTTGAAAAAAAAAAAGAGAGAAAGCTGGTCTAGGTAGCCAGGGAACCTAGGTTCAGGGAGGAAAGAAGAGTCCGATAAAAACGTGGAGGGGTCTGGGGTAACTGCTCAGAGTAGGTGTTCTCTGCTTTTTGGTCTTGATATGTCAGGAAGTGAGCTCAGTGTGATCGAGCAAACCTGAGGCGTCTCAGAATTGAATCGCTTGTGAGGGTGCAGTTTGGCTGACTGTCTCACAGTTCTGCTAGTGAGCATGGAAACTGATATATTGATACTTTTCCAAATTCCCTTCCAGAAGGATATCAGGAAAGCTAACTTGTCCAGACCTTGTGTGTGTGTGTGTGTGTGTGTGTGTGTGTGTGCATGTGCGTGTGCACGCATCTCTGTTTTTATTTTTTCCCAGCTTTATTGAGGTATAATTGACAGATAAAATAGCACATATATAAGGTGTACAACATGATGTTTTGATATACTTACATATTGCAAAATGAGTACTGCAGTCAAGCTAATTAACACATCTATCACTTCACCAGTTTTGGAGGTGCAGTAAGAACACTTAATATCTACTCTTTTGGCAAATTTGAAGTATACCATGCAGTATTATTAACTATACCTTTGTTTAAATGTAATTCCATTTCTCTTTGTTAATATATGTAATACACACACATGCAACTCAAAGCACAAACTCTCCCTGGGTATACAAATCTTTGAATTATCTCCCTAGAGGTGGCCATTGAAGCCTAGAGACAGTATAAAGCGCAAAAAATCAAGGAACCTGCAGTAGAATCCCAGAGGGTCCAATAGCAAGGAGTAGCCAAGAAAGGAGGCCAAGAAAGAATCCTAACAAGGTATGGAGAGAGTTGACAACTTTCCTAAGAGAAGAAAATGCTTCAAGGAGAAGGGAGTGGCCTACAGTCTAGAACTGCCTTGACCAATATGATAGCCCCTAGCCATAAGTGGATATTTAAATTGAAATGAAATAAAATTAAGAATTCAGTCATTAGTCACAATAGCCACATTTCAAGTTCTCAGGAGCCAGGTGGGCTTAGTGGCTACTGTATTGGACAGCAGGGATATATAACATTTTCATCACTGCAGAAACTTCTGTTGGATGGCATTGGACTGAAAAATCAAGTAAGTTAAGGACCATAAAGTGTCCATAAAGTGGAACTTAGTGATGGGGAGGTCATGGGTAATCTTGATGAGAGCAGTTTCAGTAGAGTTGATGCGAGCAAAGGCCAGAGTGAGAAGTCAGTGGAGCTGAGGAGATGGCGGTAACAAGATTAGACAGCTTCTTCAAGAAGTTGGTGGAGTGGAAACCAGATCTGGTGTAATGACTGAAAAAGGAGGCTTGGTTGGGGAGATTGTCAATTTAGGGGAGAGAGTCAATAATCCTGAAAGCAAGGTTCCTGAGAAGCTAGAGAGGCTGGGACTCAGAGCTTGGGTGGCAGGACTGGCTTTATCTTCTTCCATTTTAATAGGAGAGAAGGACAGGCAGAACTACAGGTAAGTCTGTAGATTTGGTGGCAGGAAGTTTAAGGGATTTCTATCTGAAGCTTTCAATTTTTTTATGCGAATTTGAATGTGAGTTCATTTGCTGGGAGTGAAGGGTGAGGTGGCTATACGACAAGGGGGTATGAAGAGAATGAAGGCTTAACATTACTTCTGTGGAAAGGAGGAGAGAGAGCATTGTCTAGAGACTTGGTTCTCAAACTTCAGTGTGCATCAGAATGCCCTGGAGGGCTTGTTAAAAAACACTGAGTGCTGGGTCCCACAGTGCCAGGGCTTCTGATTCAGTAGGTCTGAGGTGAGCTGAGAATTTGCATTTCTAGTACGCTTCCAGATGGTGCTGATACTGCTGTTTCAAGGACCACACTTTGAGGACCACTGGGTTTGCTAAACAACGCTGACATCAGAAACCATAAATATTGATGGTGTTGGTAGGGCAGAGTGTGAGGACAGTCAGGAAGGTTTGCTTTTGTGTGTGTGTGTTGGTTTTTTTTACATCTTTATTGGAGTATAATTGCTTTACAATGGTGTGTTAGTTTCTGCTGTACAACAGAGTGAATCAGCTATATGTATACATATATCTCCAGGAAGGGTTTCAATTGTGGAGAATGTCAGAGAGCTGACTAGAGGAACAATAGTAAGAGTGTTGGTAGAACAGGATATTAAATTAGAAGTTTTGACCAAGGCATCAAGATACAATAGATATTGAAGTGATTAGTGAGACAGGTTACTTTGTTTGAATTTTAAAGTAGAGAAGCAATAACTGACTTCAAAACTCTTAAACCCTTCACCCATAGTAAGAATATAGAAGAATCTGGATGTTGGAGATTAGGCAAGGATTTGTAAGGAAGATTTCTTTCAAGAGGGCTGTGCTGTGAGCTCCCCTCCTCAAGGAGGGGTAGAGGGTACTTCTCCCTCTACATCAGGTCAGGAGAGAGGAATTTCAAGAGATTACTAAGAGAGCTTGGTATGTGTCCCCTGCAGTGAGGGAGACAGGTTGAAATGGTGTCTGACTCTCACCTGGAAAATGTAAGAGGCTGGCCAGTGCTGTAATGGCAAGAGCGAAAGCGAATTGTTGCTGTGTTGGGGTATACCTGCACTCCCAGAGGCTGTCAGAGCAAGGCATTTGTGACTGTACCCCAGGGATCAGACGAGGGCCACACTTGCATGAGAGATCTGCAGGCTAGAGGTCCTCTGCAATGCGGGGTCTCGCAAGCATCCATGAAATCACAAAAGCATCCAGGAAAGAGTCAGTTTTAAACACCTGCTGGTGAAAAGCCAATTTTCAACAGCAGCAGTCAGGCAGGCACTTCCTGTCTCCCTTACCTCTTTTTCATCTCCTTGCTTTGCTTCTGAACTAATGTCGCCAGATATAGCAAATAAAAATGCGGGATGCCATATTAAATATGAATTTGAAATAAACAGTGCATACCTTTTTATTCCGTGACTTCTATTAGTACCATGACTTCTGTTAGTCCAACTTATTGATTACATTTGTATATGCAAAAGAAATAAGTCTGGAAGCATGTATACCAAACTGCTAACAGTACTTATTTCTGGTACCATAGTGAACTTTTATTTGCAAATCTCTTCAATTTTGTTTGAATTATTATAAATATGAATCACTTTGATAATCAAAATCAATAAATATCTTTTAAAACCTTTGCTTTTCACTTAGTATTTTGAGAATATCTTTACATGTTCATATTCTTCTCAAAAGTGTTTTCCAATGGCTGTTTAATTGATCTCATCGTATGGCTGTAGTATAAAGCATTCAAGACCCCAATTCAGGTTGTATTATATTTTATTAATATGAATAATATTGCAATGAAATCCTTGTAGTTTAATCTTGTGCAGGTCTTTAATTATTACCTTAGGATATGTTCCTAGAAATGGAATTACTGAACCCAAGAGTTACTGTGTTATTTTTCTTTTTTAACATCTTTATTAGAGTATAATTGCTTTACAATGGTGTGTTAGTTTCTGCCGTATAACGAAGTGAATCAGCTATATGTATACATATATCCCCATATCCCCTCCCTCTTGTGTCTCCCTCCCACCCTCCCTATCCCACCCCTCTAGGTGGTCACAAAGCACCCAGCTGATCTCCCTGTGCTATGCGGCTGCTTCCCACTAGCTATCTATTTTACATTTGGTCATGTATATATGTCAATGCTACTCTCTCACTTCGTCCCAGCTTACCCTTCCCCCTCCCCATGTCCTCAAGTCCATTCTCTATGTCTACATCTTTATTCCTATCCTTTGAACCTGTCCTAGGTTCATCAGAACCATTTTTTCTTTTTCTTTTTTGGATTCCATATATATGTGTTAGCATACGGTACTTGTTTTTCTCTTTCTGATGTACTTCACTCTGTATGACAGACTCTAGGTCCATCCACCTCACTACAAATAACTCAATTTCGTTTCTTTTTATGGCTGAGTAATATTCCATTGTATATATGTGTCACATCTTCTTTATCCATTCATCTGTCAGTGGACACTTAGGTTGCTTCCATGTCCTGGCTATTGTAAATAGTGCTGCAATGAACATTTTGGTACATGACTCTTTTTGAATTATGGTTTTCTCAGGGTATATGCCCAGGAGTGGGATTGCTGGGTCATATGGTAGTTCTACTTTTAGTTTTTTAAGGAACTTCCATACTGTTCTCCATAGTGGCTGTATCAATTTACCAACAGTGCAAGAGGGTTCCCTTTTCTTCACACCCTCTCCAGCATTTATTGTTTGTAGATTTTTTTGATGATGGCCATTCTGATCGGTGTGAGGTGATACCTCATTGTAGTTTTGACTTGCATTTCTCTAATGATTAGTGATGTTGAGCATCCTTTCATGTGTTTGTTGGCAATCTGTATATCTTCTTTGGAGCTTTTAAACTTGACAGACTTCCCTCTTGAAAGGCTGTTTGTCTACCTACACCAACTCTACTGCATGTAATTATCAATATGTATCTCATTGTTTTGATTGTATTTTTTAATTATTAGTTACAATGATATTTTAAGTGGTTTTTGGCCATTTGTATTTTCATATTAGTCTGATGGATCTGACAGATGGATATTACATTAATGGGTGCTCGCAGGGATTTTCTGTACATCATGTTGACTTTTGTCAACTCCAGCACGCTGTAACACACAGACTCATACACACACAACCATTCTGTGCATTACACAGTCAATAAATGCTGGTTGAATGCATGAGCATATGCATGAATTATTTAAAGAATCTGGCCAAAGGAAACCCTTCTTGGTTATTTTACTGTTGACTTTTTCATGATTTATTCACTCACTCAACAAACAGTTATGGAGTGCCTCCTGTGTACATGGCTCAATGCTATGCCATTTAAAAATAATAATAAGCATTGGGAATAATTTCAATCAATAAAATACAACTAGTGAATCACAAATATTCCAGGAATATCTCGGCTATATAGCACCTTCAGAGGAATGAGCCTGTGTGAATTGGCAAATATTCTAGGTACTTTGAGATTTATACACTAACTTTAAAATTGTAAATGGCTGTTGATGAAAATATTTCTACAAGGTACTATATGTGTCTGTGCTTTTTTAAATATGGTGCTCCATAGATGTAACTATAAATGGATGGGATGCAGGGATGCATGAATGAGTTTGTTACTCTGCTCTGTATGTGGCAAATATCTTCTTCACTCTGTGAAACTTTGTTGATTGGGATGCCCTGAGAAACTTTTGGGTGTCACTACTTCTCACTTGTGATCTTCTGTTGCTGTCCCTGCCACCATCACCATAGCCTCTGCATCCATCCCTACTTCTAATCTCTGCTGTTTCTGCTGTCAGTGAGTCTGCCCATTTTTGTTTCTTTCTTCTGTTCTTTCTCCAATGCCTCTTGGCTTTCAAGTGTGAAAAACAACCATATATATATATATATATATATATATATATATATATATATATAATCTCCAGCTATTAATTGTGTCGCTCTCCTTTTGGGTTGCAGCCCAAGTAGTCACCTCACACTTGGAGTAATTCTGTCCCTTTTGGCCATGTTGTTTGATTCAGGATGCCAAAGGGTCCCTTTTTCACTATAAAAATGTTTTTGAGCTCCTTCCTGCGGGTTCTAGAAGTCCAGGTGCTAGACAACAATTGTACTGTAGTATTGCTGGCATCATATGAATGTGAAGTTTTAGACGAGGGGACCCCAGCCATGGGTCTGGTCCCACTGATAGCTCTTAAAGGCCGATAGATTTTCAAGCCAGTTCTTCTATCATACTGTTGATAGGATTTTCTGCAGAAAGCCATTTCTGACGTCCCCTAGTTCATGTTCTTTAGAGATCTTCTCATCAGTATCTAAACTCATCAGCCCCACGGAGGAATGGGAGGTTTCCCCAGTCCCCATCCTGCTATGGGGGTTATAAGCTTCCAGGGAAATGAATCCTCGATCTTCTTCAGCACATGTTTGGCGTCCCCTTTCTTAGGCATATGAGGAGCCTGCATTTTCTTATCCGTAAAGGAGTCCTGAACCTAAAGTTGTAACGAGGAAGAGAGAAGAGAACCAAAATAATGTTTTAAGTAGGTTCAGACACCGCCGACGTGAGTGGGAAGGAAAACTGTGTTGTTAGAAGAAAATCCTCCAGTTTTAGGGTCTTGGTGCCTATGACTGGAAATTCTGACAAAGGACATTCAAGCACGGTAGATTCTTAATAAAGCGTCTCGCTTGTGCCACCTTTAACAGCCCTTCAGTGTTCTTGAAGCACCTCTTTCTTCTGCCAGTGTACTGTGAGGACGTGGGGCAGGGGAGGGCGCACGATTCAGGAGCAGCCGTGGAGGCCGCTGTGCGAAAATGGCCAGGGCCGAGGTGAGTGGGAAGGCAGAGGGAGAGGAGGGCGGGGCGGGGCCTGCTCCAGCCTGAGCGCCGCGGGCGGGGCGCGGTGCAGCGGTCGAGGAGATGAACAGGAAGTGCTTTCTGTCAGCAGCCGCCACCACCACCACCACAGCAAAGCGTAGTCTTTCCTTACAGATGATTCCACCTGCCTTTGACACCGGGAGCCACACATCCCAGCCGGCTCGCCGGTGTTTCATTGAAATGGCCGCCTGTGTGGAGTTCAGAGGGGAAAATAATGAAGTAGGTTTTCCTCTTCCCTTTCTACAGTAGCCCCACGAGAGTATACATTTGATAAGGGCCAAAGTCTGTTTGTGAAAAGGAACCTCTGAGGGGAGATACGGCACCTAAGACCAAAGACCTTAATTTTGCCTCAAATTTTGGCTCTACTGTTTCTATAGAGACCAAAGGGAAGCTTTGGCTCCCCCATTCAGCTATTAAAGTTTAGTGCATTGAAAACTGTCTTCATGCTGTGATACCCTTTCAGGGAGGAGAATAGGGTCTGAACTAATCCATGAAAGTTGTCATGCTATGAACTAGTAGTCAAGCTTTTTCCTTTCAATTGAATCTAAAACTATACTGTACTTCACACTTGATTGGTCCTTCAGATGGAAGGATTCAATATCCCTGCTGGAAATCAGCTCGTCTTCTTCACACAGTGCTGTTGAACGTGGAAAGAACTTACTTCTGAGGCATAATTACCAGCTCTAACATATGAAAAGTCGTAAGGTTATTTAATTTTCTTCCTTTTCTTAAATTCTGGTCAAACTCTTTAAAAGTGCTGACTTTTATTTCCCCCTCTGACAAGCTTGTTTACCAGACTGTATCTCCATTCTTGGGCTTGCTGTTTGTCAATAGATGTTGGGACCTATACATGCCTCACCAGCCTTTCTTTCCTCAGGATGATAGACAGACATACAGCATAAATGTATTGAAGACAAAAAATATCTTCTGAATGCAGCCGTCAGCAAGCCATTGAATGTCCTGTAGCAAAGGTAACGGGTCACTTATTTACCATGAAGACTGGGACAAGAACTCGAGGAATCTGAGCGGTGCTATGCCGATTGTCTAAGGGAAAGGACGCTTTTCCTTTCCCACTCAAAGAGTTAGCTTTGTTTGTTTGCACATGTTTTAGATCAATAACTGGTAAGAGTAAAGGCAGAACAAAAGCTCTAATAGCCATGAGCCATCTGCAGTGTGAATCGACATTTCCCAAGTTAAACACTACTGTCTTGTGAATGAATACGCAGAGTGTGTATGATTTTTTTTTTAATTGAAAAAAAAAATGCCTTGATCTAGCTACACCAAAAGGGGGCACCAGGGTATTAAAGAAGTTATCATGTTTTCGGAGGCTATAAATGAAATTAAGTGAAGTTTGGAGCGGTTTTTAGTATAATTAATATGTACACGAGTTTTAAAACTTGTTATTCTAAAAAGTCGGTTGGGTGGTTTCAAGAATTTTGGTAAGAACGTTTTGATATCTCAGTGGAATTTTCTATTGGTTATGGGTGATTTCTTTGGAGTTTGATGGCATAAAGGAACATATTTTACTTGATGAAAACTAATATAAAGAAAAATCGCGTATATGTCTCCTTAGAATTCTATGGGTATTAACACTCATGGTATTTTTCATTGAAATTTTGCTATATTGTCTTTAAAATAGAAGTTTGCCTCTTCTTTGTTGTCTAAGACACTTAGTAAATCTAAGAGTATTTGTTTTTATGTATCTGTGTCTAGGTGGAAAATATTCAGCATTCTGTACTGGCTTTTCTGAGAGAAGGATGCAGAAAGCAGGGACCTGGGGGTTATGTCAAATAGTCGCTAATTTAGAGATTGAGTACCATTGCTCCCAGAATCCAGAAGGAATAAGTAAAGAGAATAGAAAGCATTTTGTGGAAAGATTTTCAAACTGTACATTTTGGTTAATCCGGGGTTATTTTTGTGATTCCAGTGAAAAGAATTTAGTGGAGGAAAATAGAGAGATGAAATATTCTTAATGAGGTTATAAATATATACAGTGCAACCAGATGCCTCTTCTGCTTTAATGTCACCTATGAGGAGTAAAAACCAGTTCGATTTCTAATTTTGTTAGTGATAAAGTGCTATTTATGTTGTCTTCCCCATCACCCTGATCCCGTATCCTTTTCCCTCCCCCACGTGAAATAGAGACCTTTTATATGTAATCAGATCTGAACTGGTTGGTTAGCTAATAATTCCTCTTAAAAATGGAAATCAGTGGCTGCATGATCCTGTTTTCTCTGTATATCTCTACCGTTTCTAAAGATGGCTGCAATCTAAACAAAGTGGGTTGTCTTTTCACAGACAGTTTCTCCTTTTATTCTTAGATGTCCAGTCATAGCTTCTTAAAAAAAGATAAGATGATAAATTTATCTTTGACATCATGTTTTATAGTTTAATTTTTACCCAGCCTTTGGTCTTGCCCATTATTTTATACTTTGTGATGATTTATGGAATCACATATTATGCAATGCAAGGCAATTTACAAGCTGCTATTACATCCCTGTAACTTTTATGAAATATATGACTAATTAGTATATTGTTTAACTGGGAGAATTAGATTAAAAAAACAAATGTCTTTCAGTTTATTTGAAACATATGGACTTTATTCAATTGAAGTAAATATTCAGGTACAATAAATTATTATGTGTAGTGCTGGTTGATAGCTGTAAATTTATTTTAAAATATGGCAATACTAAAAAAAAAAAGTTATAGACACCAAAAAATATGGCAATACTGAGAAGTTTTTATGACTCTTGTTTATTTGACATAAAACAGAATAGGATTATTGAATTTCATGTCTTTTTATTATCAACAGTGTAGTGATTAGCATGTACAGAAATGTCCACTTAAAGGCAGGGAAAGAAAGTTACTGTCGATTTCTGTTTGTTGGGGTTCTCCCCACATGTACTGTAGAGGATGTTTGGCTTGATCGTGAAATATTTAAAATGTGGTCAACAAACACTGCTCCCTCTAACTGGGTATTTTCAAAGTTGTATTTTTAAAAATAGTAGTTGTTTAGTTAATAATAATTGCATTATTTTACGTCTGCTTTAAGGAATTAATAGTCCTTAGTGGCACTGAAAAAGAAAAATCCTGTTTTCAGGGTAATGCTCTGTAACTTGCTTATATATAAAATATTGTATAGATATATAGATAGATATTCATATAAACATTTTATTTCTCTGTATGCTCTTCAGGAGGCCCCGCCACTTTGACAAAGGGTCGATATGACTGGCTAAATCAGTTGTTACACATTTTTGGAATAACAGAAAACCAGACGAGCCAAGATCTAAAAATGCAGTTAATCATGGTGCTGATGACCAGTGTTTTGTTGCGGCCTCACTCTGTGCTTTAGGAGATCTTGTGTTGGGTTTCAGTATTGTTCCATTTTGGAGAAATACGCATATGGTGGTATTTGTATAAGGTCAGAACAGGCAAAATAATAAGAAGTAGGTCCGTTTTTCATCTGTGCTTTTTAGTTCTTTTGCCTAGCATTTCTTATGACAAGATTTCACATCAGCAAGCCATAAAGAATTTTTCTTGCCTTAATTTTTTTCCAAAAAGTCAGTTTATTAATGCTTAAAAATTTGTCCATCCACATGTTCAATGGCTTATTTTTGTGGTGTTTTCAAGTCACCTCTCCATGGAAGCAAATTAGTGGCCAAGTAGAGCTTATGAAAGAACCTGAAACACAGAAAGGTCTCCAAAGGAGCTATTCTCCTTCAGGGAAGCTATCTCTGGATTAAAAAAAAAAGAGAATCAAAATCACAGCTGAAAGGGTCCCTGATCTGTTCCCTGGCATGATGTGTTTGTTGAAAACTCTGTACAGAGCGGTTTCACGTTAGATAGGTAGTTGCTTTTTACAGATCGATTGCCTACATGGGCACAATCTGTGGGAGTTTTCAGTCACAAGTTTTGGGGTTTTTTCCATAATCCAGCTCGATTCCTGTATGTGGACTGAAAGGGACATTTTGGCCTCTGATTATAAAGACAGGAAAGAACTATAGAAAACCTGATGGAATTAAGGGGAAAAGAGTGTTCAAGGCAAGTAATCAAAAGGCAAAAGTTTCCTTTCAAATGAAGTTCTACCTTATTCTAAAACCAGACATTCCACATAAGAATCTTACCAAAAAGAGCTAGTTTCAGAGACTGAAGAATATGCATCCTGCCCAGCTTCTTGCAGCCCCTTCTACAAGTTGGGTTTTGATGTTTGAGGCAGTAAACTAAAACCTCAGAACAAAATTTGATCCCAAAGAAAACAAATGGGGCTACATGTTGTTCCTCTAAAAGAGACAAGCGGAATAGCTGAGGTAAACTTGAGGACTGATTTGACTTGTCATTCGGCAGAGCTACAGTCTCTAAATTCACAATGGACTTTCCAGCTTAACTGGCCTTAATGCAGCTGTTTATTAGAAATTGCAGTGTTATGTGTCGGTGTTGGTTGAGTGATGTGATTAGGGGTGGGATGACCAGAATGAAATTAAAGAGGTGTTCCAAACTTCACAATTTCAAACATTTCCCCGAACTGATGTGGAGACAATACCAATCTCTCTATTTATAAAACTGAATTCTCTCAGTCTGAATAGTGAGAACAAAGGTGCTAATCTGTAGTTCTGAGAAAGGCCAATTATGCCCTCTGCATCAGACAGGGTCTGATATGATTCTAAATAATTGCCAAATCAGATGCACATGAATGTAGTTTTATTATTTATTCAAAACCCATTAACCCAGTGTTTATGTCATGTGGAATTGGGTGCATTTGCAATAAGTTCACCTATATAGAAATGCTCCACCTCAACTTGCAAAAACGTGAAGAGACATTGAGGATCTGTTTGAAGCCATTGGGACTGTTCTGAATTAGAATGAGCTGGTTAGGCAAAGCAGCCAAAGCTGGAGTATCTCAGGAGTCCCACCCTTTGTAGTTTAAAAATACTTTTCTTAATCATTTTCACATTTTTAATTTCATTAGATTCCTTATCACACTCTGAGAAAATAGATATTTAACCCCATTTTCTGGGTGAGAAAACTGAGGCCCAGAGAAGAAGTCACGAGACTTTCACAAAATCAGGTGGCCAGTTAGCAGCGAAACCCCAGTCAGCGTGACTTTGTTAAAGCGAGCATGATACATTGGCAGCCTGCAGACTTCTGCAGTGGACTCACTGCCCTTGCATATTTGGCCCTTGCATGGTGTTAAATACATGTTTTTAAATTAGCTGCTAACATTAAAAAATTGAGAGAGATTTCACTTTATTAAAAATCAGGATTTCTGGATTTGGGGGAGAAGAAGCAAAAGATTTGGCAACCCTGGGCCATTTCTCCAAGACAAGCCCTCACTAGGACTGAGCTGTGGCTCCCCTGCCCCACAGTGCAGACCTTCTCCACTTTGCCAGCCTCTGCCAGGCCCGGCTGGTTACTTGTCTAGGTCTTGTGAATATTTGAGCTCTAAATGCCCCACACTAAACCATTGATTAGCAATCTTTCTTGAGTATGAGGTTGCATTTTAAACTGAAAAAAAAAAATTGGCAACCTCTGCTTTAGATCTCTGTCTTCCTTACCAGGTACAGATATCTTCAAGGCCAAGTATGGAGTGTCATTCCTCTTGGAGCCTCCCCAGATCCTAGCACGATGACCAGCACACAATGTGCTCTCAGGAAATTGCTAGGGTGGGGAGGGCATGATAGCTGTCCCATCACTAGAGTTTTCACCATACTGACCTGTAGAGAAGTTCTCTAAATCGGGTTTTGAGAAGGGAATCAAGTCCATTAGACTTGAGAATTGCGAATCCTACTCCTAACTGGACAGAAACTCAAACACTGCATTTTGCTCATTTGATCTGGAGGTTACATCTGCAAGATCCCAGACAACTCTATGGATAAAATGTATCGTTGAGATGATGCTCTGGATTTGTGTAGATGTTTCCGATTGTGTAGACACAACCTCTATGGACTGACTACTCCAACCTGGGCCCGTTACTCAGAGTATGGGCCGGTCACAGGAGGTGCCTGCTTCCTTGTGACCATGGCCTGAAAAGTGCCATTTGCAATTTTCCAAGCTTTTCCCTCAGAAATAATTTAATAATTTAAAGATGCCAGTCAGCACAATGCCATGTCTGTGTTTTGGGGGTGGAGAGGTAGGGGTTGTAGAATGTCTTTATGTACAGTAGCCTTTCCCCTCTGAACTTTTCCAGCAGTTATGATCTGTATTATTTCTGGGGTATTCACATTCATAGAATTAGAGAATGTTAACTGGTGTCATGTTTTGGATACAAAATGGCAGCCCAGAGAGACTCGTCCAAGTCATCTGGTTCCCGATTTGTGGATTCCATTTGTCTTCACTAGATGACAGATCTCCCTGAGGGCAACGACTGGGCATTAGTCATCTTTGTGCCCTTCCCAGCAGATAGTGTAGTACGTCTTGCATGTAGCTGGCACTGAGTCAGCTTGAGTTCTCATGAAAGCCATGACATTTTCAGACTGACTTGGGATATAGAGGCCATGATGATTTCCTTGTCAGGCTTGCGTTTTAGGACAGGAGACCCTCAGTATGGCTGCGCACTAGGATTTTCAAGTGAGCTCAAGCCAAGCATTTGGTGGCAAGTAAAATGGCCACTGAAGGCATGCTTTTGAAAAGGATTTGATGCTGTTTTTTAAGAGCTTTTTTGGAGGAGTACAGGAGACAGAAAAGTGTGTGTTTTTTTTTTCTTTTATTAGTTATCCAATAGATATTCCTTTAAAAAATACTACACACAAAATTTGAAGGTTGCAAACTGATCTGACTCGTTAGATTTAATGAAATCCAAGAGAAAGTACTTCCTGATGCCCGAGGCCTTTCGTATTATCCTTTACCTAATTCTTTACAAGTGATTTTTAAGCTAGTAACTGCCAGAAATAGGCCCATCTGCAGAAACTGAGCACATTTTCCTCCACAATATGACAATGCTATCTGACAGCTATTAGAACTTGAAATTCAGGGGCTTGCAAAGTACACTTCTTCAAGTGTAGCTCCTTTCCAATAAAAGCATTCAGTGTTCTGTTTATTTCCCTTCATTGAAATTCATTTAAATTTTCTCTTCCGTGGAAACACTTCTGTGTTTCTATAATCATTATGTATGTGCTTTCTGGTCTTGTACTTTAATTTGTTTTATTTCCATAAGATCTTTTTAAAATTTAATATTGAGACAACAGAAACATGGCATGTATAAATGTTGTTTTGTTTCTTAAAAGTATTATAAAACCATTCCATTTTTATTCTCCATCACATTTGGGTTTTGGAGGTTCCCTCTCCAAATTCTGTTTCCAGTAGGAGTTGCTGAGAGATGCTGAGAATGGCGACTCAGTGCTATGGTATACACGTACAAGTTGACTAACTTCCAAAATGGCAGCAATCCCAAGAGTCCAGGAAGTTCTTTTTCTTTCCAAAGGAAGTATCACTCTACCTCGGGTCAAAATAAATTGGGTTCCGGCCTTAGCTCTGCCGTTTCCAATTAGTGAGAACTTCAGAAGTTACTTAGCCTTTCTAGGCCTCATCTATAAAATGAAGGGTCATCACAGGGACCAGACCCACAGGGTTGTTGTGAACATTAAATGGGCTAATGCAGGTAAAGTGCTTTGCCCAGTGCCCAGCACAGTAAATAGCATTTTCAGATTATTATTATCGGTAATAATGTTTGATTCCTAGCTCAGTTCTGAGTGGCATTTGGAACTCTGGTACAAAAAGTCAGGGAGGAAAGGAAGTGGCTTCTCTGGCTGGTGTTATAAAAAGACACGAGGCTTTTAGAAGTACAGTCAGTCCATAGCTCTATCCTCATCCCCAGAGAAATGGCAAGAGATGAGCAGGACTGCACAAAACCACCCTTGATTGCTGCAAAACAAACCTAAATTGCTCCAGTATATAGCTACTGGAACCCACAGGATGGTCAGCTACAGCAACCCCTGGCCTGCCTAGACCCCTCTCGCTCACTTTAAACTCGCTATCTTTAAGGCAGCAAGCGGGTGGTATTGCTTCTGTACCCATGAAGCTATCAAACACTCAACATAAATTGTTTCTGGGAAGAGATTATCTTGGGAAGCTAAAGGGCAGTCTTCGGCTGGCTGTATATGTAATCATTTATCATCTTGCTAAGCACCCTTGAAGACCAGGGAAACATTTTGCTCTCAGGAGCGCCAAAACACGTCAGCATCTTTTCATTTACAAAAATAAAAGTTGGTTTAGAGTTTTAGAAAAGTCTTCATTTGCCAGCCAGTCTATGTGAAGATGATTTTAGATTTGGAAAAGTCATGTTGCAATTGGAAGTGGCTTTGCTTTGTCTGGGCATTCTGCCTCCTTGTCCTTGTCTTGATGACTTCTCTTCCTACATGTCCTTTCAAATGCACACTGGCACCTCTGGGCCTCACACTGCAGATTAGACACTGGGTGTACCTTGTGCCTAGGGTTGGGGGGAAACAAGAGATGTGGCAAGAAGGAGAACTAAAAGTAATGTAAGCAGCCATTTATTAGGCATTTTCCTAAGCCAGGGACTGCAATGAATGGCTTTCATGAGTTCTTACTTAATAACCGCCCAAACCTGTATGTTATAGGAACTATTATTTTCATTTTACAGAGGAGAAAACCGAGGCTCAGAGAGGTTAGATGACTTTCCCAAAGGTTGTACGGCTGGTAAGTGATAGAAATGGAGATTCAAGACCAGGCTAGTTGCACTCTCATTCGTGTGCTTTTAACCACTGTGCCATATTCTTCTTCTGATAATATAAAAATATTGGGTCCCCTTCCCCCCACCTCTCAGGAAATCGGTTCACAGTTTGGATTTCTCATCTTTGCCTTGGAAGACCTTGGTTGAGTGAAGAGAGGACACAATGGTGAAAACTTGAGGCTAGAAGCCTTGTCCAGGTCAGACCAAGCAAATCCCTGTACCTTACTCTACCAGGTTCAAGATGAGATTTTACAGAGAAACAAATTAACTTCAAATCCTGCTCTGTCACTTGCTAACTGTGAGAATGTAAACAAGTTTCTCTGACCCACAGTGTCCTCTTCTATAAAATGGTATAACTCCTACTTCATAGGACTAGTGAGAGAATTAAGTGAGACACTGCACAAAAGAGAGATCATGGGGGTACTGCTTAGAGCCCAAACTACAGCACCAGAATCCCAGCTTCCCTGATTTACCAGTTGTGTGACCTAAGGCAATTTGCTTAAACTCATGTGGCCTCATCTGTAAAATGGTGGTGATAATAGCACCTACTTCATAGGACGGCTGTGAGGAGTAAGTGAGTTAATATATGTCAAGCCTTTAGACAGATTCTGGCCCATAATAAATATTCCGTAATTTTGCTATTATGCAAGGTACTTGACACCAAAAAATGGCAGTTTCTGTTGTCTTGGTATTGGCCACCAGTCCCAATCGCCTTCAGAAATTGTCCTAGCCTACACACAGTTCCTGAGAACCCAAACAGAGACCTATTTCAGATAAATCCCAAACAACTTGCTTTAGTTTTCCCCAAGTAAGGAGCCATGGCTCCTTATTGTATCATTATGCCCAGGCAGAGGGAGACAGAGGAGAGACTAGGAATCCGTGGCCTCAGGATTTGGGTATGTGCTGGGGCAAAGGGGCAGGGAAGAAGATACTCAAAGTCACCCTGGAGGAACTCTCTCTGGAATTGTGATTTCCCATCTACAAGCTATCCAGAATCGGGAACTGTCATGTGTCTCCTTCCTCTCAGGCCTCTTACAGGTCCTGGGAATTGTTCCCTTTCTCCTGAGGCACAGGATGGGTAGCACAGAATGCTTTAAATAATGTATAACTCCCACCCCAGACTAGATTCCCTGTGTAGGAGTGGAGTGGAGAGGACTGCTAAGGGCGACTGGGGCAATCTTTCATTTTGGTGAAGAAACCTTCCAGAGGGATGCTATGTGGTTCATGGATATGCCAGATTGCTGTCGCACAGTGTTAAGTAGTGGCTGTGAGCTCCATAAAGACAGAGGCTGGGTCTGTTTACCACCGTACGCCTAGCCCAGGGCTTGGTGCACTGTAGGAAGGCTCAGAAAGGCTGGGGAACGTGAGAGGGGGGAATGGTTTGCAGGGATACCGTCAGAGCATATACATTTATCCTTCCCTCCAAAAAGAGGTGGCATTAAGTCCCAGCATCCATTGGTTACCTCAGTACCAACTTAGACAAAAATCTTTCTCCAAATCTCCCTTCTTTCCTGCCAAATAAACACAATTTAGGGCTACCATTGTTTCTCCTCAGTTCGGGTTACAAGTTTTTTTCCTTAGTTCTTTTCTTCCTACAGAACCTTGATTGCCCTGGGCATAGCATTTATGTAAATTTCAAGTGCCGCTCCTATTTGTCTCTGGGTTAACCTAATGGTTTATGTTAATGTCAATCAGGTCTGCCATTCAGACCTCTTATCCCTTTCACCTTTCACCTAATTGCTGGGAGCCAATTTCCCTCAAGGACCTGGCTGTCAGGCCCAGTCTATTTCTTCATCCTCTTGCTTCTTTCCTTCCTTCCTTCCTTCCTTCCTTCCTTCCTTCCTTCCTTTCTCCCTCCCTTCCTTCCTTCCCTGTTGAATATCTATTCCATTTGATTGTTCTCAGAAGCAGTGAGTAGATGATTTCCTGTGTTCCTGACACATGATACCTATGTGCAACCATCACGAAACTAATTGCTTCCAGAAAGGTCTATATGCACAGTTACATGCAATAACAGGACCGATCTTGCAAACACAATGTGAGTGGAAGAAGCTTGACAGAAAGGAGAAAATACTATCATGCTGCAAGCTTCCAGTTATATAAAGTTCGAAACCAAGCAAAATTAAACTCTTTAATCTTGGGGGGCAGTGACTGGGAGGGGGAACTGGAGGGGCTTCTGGAGTGCAGGTCAGGTTGTATTTCTTGATCTGGGTGCTGGTTACAAGAACATGTTCAATTTTTGAAAATTCATCAAACTGAACACTTGAGATTTGTGCATGTTTCTGTATGTAGGTTGTACATCAATGACGTTTTCCCCAAATAGGGGATTATCAAGCCTCCACTATGTAGAAACTCCTGTACTGTGTGACACTGGGGATTCTTTTCCCTTCCAAAGAGGTCAGAAAATAAAATCTGAGATAGGCAAAGTACCCCTTGAGTTTCCCCTTGATGGTTAGAGTACCTGCAGCCAAACCCTAGTCTGTCTTTGGGGTCCTCCAAAGACCCTTCCAAGTCTACCTCAGCCCCCGCATCTTCCCTTGCTCAAATGCTTTACTTTTCTACTAAATGCTGTTAAATAATGTCTCTTCCCTTGCGTTGCAATTTACCGATTTCCAGTGAACTCGCCTGGACTCCCCAGCTTCACTTTAAGCCCCTCAAGAGCAGAAACCGGGCTTCCCTGGTGGTGCAGTGGTTGGGGGTCCGCTTGCCGGTGCAGGGGACGTGGGTTCGTGCCCCGGTCTGGGGGGATCCTGCATGCCGCGGAGCGGCTGGGCCCGTGGGCCATGGCTGCTGGGCCTGCGCGTCCGGAGCCTGTGCTCCGCAATGGGGGGGGGGGGGCCCAAAGGGGGGGGGGCCCCAAAAAGCAAAAAAAAAAAAAAAAAAAAAAGAGCAGAAACCTAGTTATACAATTCTTTGTAAATTCCCACAGCATAGCATAGCACAGGGCTGGGCACAAATGCCCCATTCATAGCTGCAGTCAAAATAGATTCTAATACCCAGACAAGAGGGAGCTGGAAAGTTCTTCCATGATCAGGATGGATCTGATTTTCCTTTCTCTTCCATTTCTAGGCCCACTCAACATATTCTCTGCTTTCACATGTAAGTCATGAGCCAACAGTTTTCCAGATTTCATGTTGGCATAATGTGGTCTTTCCCTTGAATTGGGACCTGTAACTCAAATACGTATTCAGGTTTGGTGAGGCTGTCACTTTAAAGAATCAGTAGACCCTGAGCGTTTTTTGATATAACATCCATAGCTTCAACTATTTATGAGTGGGTCTTAAAGGCCCATGACATGTAGTAATTTGTAATTTTGCTGAGGCATAAATTTGAATTGCACACATTTCAAGGCTGATGTGATAGAGCAATTGGCTTAGTAAGAATGTGATGGTCCTTAGGAGAAAAATAGAAGTTTTATGGAGGAAATTTATGCCAATATATAATTGTGGGATTTGTGAATTGGAAGGGGGTTAGAGATGAAGTTTTCTGGGTGTCCTTCCTGAATGTCAAGGGTTCATTGTACTTAACAATTTCCTAATCACAATAGTCAGAGATTTAGTCTTGAGATATTTATTTCTCTTTAGCATTCATTTGTTTAAAACGTTCTTAAATGCAAGGCATATAATGAAATACTTATTGAGAGGTAGGAAGAGATTCAGAAGAAAATGAGCAGATTTTTCATAATGGGTGAGAGAGGAAGGGGGGGAGAAAGAGAGAGAGAGAGGGAGAGAAAGAAACAAGAAATGACATTGAGCAAAAAAATTGGGGGTCAAGGATCCTGGGGTTTTTTTGGTCCCAGCTCTGCACTGAAATCTGTTTGATAGATAAACTGACCAGCTTTTGGGCCGGTTGCTCGCCTTCTCTAGTCTTCAGTTTCCCTGTCTGTAAAGTGAGGAGGTTCAAGCGGATTATCTCTTAGGTACTTTCAGGCATGACATTGTAGGAATTTATGACCAAAAGCTGCATTTCTGTTTTCATCTGAGCCTCTGTTCTCAGTGATGCCCTCCAGAACAGATTGATAAGTGTAATTACTGAGTATCCACTGGGCTAAAGCCCTCAGAGCATGAGGCTGCATTCACAAGTGGCTTTTCACCTCAGGAAAGGCGTGGACAGCCCCTAGGGCACCATCAGGTTTAAATAAACAACCAAATGAACAAATGACTCATACATTTTTATTAATTTGTAATTTTTAAAAACTTCTCTGGATTTTCTTTTGATTTCAAAAGAGAAACATTTTTACACTCTCTGTTATCTCTTCTGAGATTTAATGTTTCGTTTCAGGAACTAGAAAAGTGGACCAAAGTGCCCTTAATTTCAGGAAGCTTAGCAGATGAAATGCAGTGATCCAGAAAGGTTGCTGGCCTCAGGAATTGGAGGTGAAAAGTGGGAATGGTGTCCAACCTGGAATCACAAACTAGTCAGAACTGGAAGAGAAAGTAAAACATTATCTATTCTTAGATGGAGGAGGAAATTGAAGCTTAAAGAAGAGAAATGACTTCCATTCAACTTTTATTTTGAAAATACATATTCAGTACCTACTATGTGCCAAATGCTGAGGATATAGCAGTGAACAAGGCAGACAAAGGCCCATCCTTACAGAGCTGACATTACGGTGATTGAGAGAGTAACGTTATTAAGTCACACAAATAAATATGTCAAGTCTTAGAAAGGAGAGGTACTTGGTGCCCTGGGAGCTGAGAATGAAGTGCTTGACTTGGTTAGGAAAATCAGCCAATGCCTTCCTGAGGGAGCCATGTTATGGTGAGAGCAGAAGGGTGTGTAGGAGCTGAGCAGGTGACAGAAGGGTGGTATGTTTGCAGGCTCCGTGGCAGGACAGAACACAACTAGACCCAGGAACTGGAGGCACGGCATTGGGGCTGGAGAGGAGAGAATCCGGGTAAAGGCAGTGCAAGATAAGACTGCAGCTGTGGGAAGGAGCCAGGCTGTGCAGAGTCTTTGTCCTACAGGTAATAGGAAGTCATTGGAGGGTTTTAAGCACAGGAAGGACATGGTAAGATTTGTGTTTTTAAAAGATCACTCTGACTACTATGGGGCTGAGAAGGTTATGTGGTGAGAGGCAAGGCTGGGTAAGTAGTTTGGGTCCAGCTGTGAAAGAGCTTGAACAACAGGCTAAGGTATTGGACTTAGTTCTGTGGACAGTGAGGACTCATCAAAAGGAGCCTCTGGGCCACTCAAGGGGATGGTTATAAGAGAGGCCTGTGTGAACTCAACAAATATTCTTTTTTTTTAATAATTTTTTAATAGATTTATTTATTTTTATTTATTTAATTTTGGCTGCATTGGGTCTTCGTTGCTGTGTGCCGGTTTTCTCTAGTTGCGGCGAGCGGGGGCTACTCTTTGTTGAGGTGCGTGGCCCTCTTATTGCGGTGGCTTCTCTTGTTGCGGAGCACAGGCTCTAGGCATGCGGGCTTCAGTAGGTGTGGCACGTGGGCTCAGTATTTGTGGCTCGCGGGCTCTAGAGTGCAGGCTCAGTAGTTGTGGCACACGGGCCTAGTTGCTTCTCGGCACGTGGGATCCTCCCGGACCAGGGCTCGCTCCAGTGTGTCCCCTGCACCGGCAGGCGGATTCTTAACCACTGCACCATCAGGGAAGTCCCCTCAACAAATATTCTTAATATTTGGTAGACACCATGAAGGGGTAGATGAGAAATAGATGCCCTGGTCTTCACCCTCCATATTCTGAAGTTAGCAGCTGACCCAGATAATCACTGAAAGTTCCTGGCCTTCATCTAACAAGAAGTGTGATGCTGTTTTCCCAAACATTTAAGTCACTGAAGAATATACCAAAAATATAATTCTCTCTCACATATCTCTGATTCAACAAGTGTTTATGGGGCCCTTGATATGAACCTAGTAGCAAGGTTCATAGTATTAGTTATCTATTGCTGTGTAACAAATTACCCCAAAACTTAGCAGCTTAAATCTAAACACATTTATTGTCTCACAGTTTCTATGGGAGAGAAATTCAGGCATGGATTAGCTGAGTATTCTGCTTAAAGGTCTCTCACAGGCTGCAATGGAGGTATCATCCAGGGCTGGAATCTCATTTGAAAGTTGGATTGGGGAAGGATATGCTTCCTAGATCATGTGGTTGTTGGCAGAATTCAGTTCCTGGAGGGTTGTTGGATTGAGGGCTTCAGTTCCTTGTAGGCTGTTGGCTGGAGGTCACCCTCAGTTCCTTGCCCTGTGGGCCATTCCATCATGGCAGCTTGTGGTAGCCAGTGAAGCAAGAGAGAATCTTGATGCTTGCTCTCAGGGACTTTGCAGTCTCCTTGGGGAGGTGAGATCTGGATCTAGGAAACAATCAGCAACAATGTATATTACTGAGTATAATTAAATGCTCAAATGTATAATAGGCATGAAAGATTCACAGACTTTTGGTGGGGAGGGTTAGTGACACAGGGAGGGATATAGTGTGTGCAGTGATGTGGAGGCAGGGCACTATGGTATGTTCAGAGAACGGTGAGACCGGCAGCCTGCGTGAGTAGAGGGTAAGTTTGGGGGGTGTAATGGAAAGCAGGAGAACTAAACAACAGACTCCAAGTGTACCTTAGAGATCTGAGAGAGAATCAGAGCCAATGAATGTTCCTGTTAATCCCCAAGGGGGTGACCACACGACTGGACCTCAAAAGTACACATGTTGATGAGTATGTACTTTGACAAGAGTTGTGATTTTTAGCATTTACAGTGTAATTTTATTTAAGTAATCATTGCTACTTTCAGGATGTTTTTCTGAACACTTCCCTTTCAGAACAAAATAATTGGGCCATAGCTCTTCCTTTGATTATTTTACATTTGTTTTGTTCCCAAATATAAGTGAGAAAGCCTTTTCTTGTCGTGGTAGTATATGATTTCTCTTTGAGGTCAATATTAGAATATCTTTCTCTCATGTCTGGTCCTCTGACCCTGAGCAGGCTCATCCCACTTTCAATACACAAGATTGTAAACTAATAAAATAGCCATCATTACTAAATAGTTGAAAATGATGGAGTTGGCACATTTTATTTGTAGTTCTCTATGGGGATTAAAAGCGATTTGGGGAAATGATTTGCTTTGTTCCAGCCCTGAGCACAGTGCCATGTAGCATCTGATGAATGTGCCCAGCAGATGACTTACTGAGTGCAATGCCAATGATTGTTAAATTTGACAAGGAATTTGACTTGACCTGGTACAATTTTACCCAGTTCCTTGTGCAAAAGGAGAGATCAGTCCGGATACCTATTGCATTTGTATCATTTAAAACTGCTCTGAGGGATCTCCACCTCCCAGGTAGAGGCTCTGTACAACAATAAGCCAGTTTATCAAAGATGGGATTTAGTGCTCGTTGTTTTTCTATTAGGGAGGAATTACGCTAAGCCCAGCAGCAGACATTTTGTGTTACCATGGCAGCCCATATTTCCTGCAGGGTTGTGACCCCTAATGACTACAGTGGGAAGGCAGGAAAAATAGAGACTCTTTGAAGATTAGTAAATAAATGCATTACTTATGCAAACCGTCTCTGAGATGGTACCACAGTACAGAAGGAAAATGAGGAAGCTCTTCAGATTGAACAAATGCTTATATGCAAATACCTGCATTGGAAGAAAACAAATCACCTTTCATTTGATTATTTCTTTAAAAGTCCGTTTGGTCTGATAATGAAAGTAATATAAACTGGACTTCATACTGATAAAATAGTATTATTGTGCATGAAAATACAAACAGCCATTGATGTTTTCCTTTCATTCTCAACAACTAATTTTTTTCACTCATTGGTTCTTCGAATGTAACATGGCTCCTAAAATGACTGTGCAATATTCCTTTTTGGATCACAGACAGGAAAAAATAAATGAGCATATTCAACGTTATGTAGGCATTGAGAATTCTGTCCGCCTCTCCTTGGTGAAAGTGGTTTAGTATTGTTTTTGACAGACTTGGTTTGTCTTAATTGACCTGATACATTTCTGAGCAAGAGCTGAAAATAAGAGGAAATCAAGCATCAATCTGGGCCTACTGTTTGCAAGTGATTTTCTCAGTACATATTTCCTTTGACGTCACACCTACATTTATTCATACAAGAAATATTGAGTGCCTACTATACTACTACTGTTCAAGGCACTGTGTTCCGGTGAAAATGAATCTGAACTTGCATTATGTGGGTAGATCAAATACAAATGGATTGTGTTTGCTTGGTATACACTCTGCTGCTCCTCAAATGACTTATTTTGTTGAGAATAAAGAGGGAAAATATGGTATAAAGTGGTTAACCCCGTGTCTGGGGTGTTGCCCTCCATTTCTTTTCCTGGTGTATTTATGTCAGAAACGTTTATTTACGGGGGAGCTGTTCTGTGCCAGGCAGAGCTCCAGCCACTGGAGATGGAGTTGTGGACAAGACCTAGCCTTTGCCCTCGAGGGTAACACAGTACAGCCATGGTTGCAGCAGCTCACTTTGACTTACCAGTTTGCCCTGCTGGTATTCTAGTAATCAGCAAGGGCTGCACTGGGTAGAGTGTTTCCAGTGGTTTAGGTTGATTTGTGCTAACCTGTCAGTGGCCTCTTACCTTGTTCTCCTTGTATCAAGGGCACAGATCTTGGCCAGGCAGTGTTCGTTTCCTTTTTATTACTTAGTTCTTCTGTAATATTTTTTTTACTATATCTTCTGCACATTCTCTCCAGTCAGGAAGATTTTTCAGAGCTTTACTCTCTATAGGTGATTTTTTTTAAAATTGGAGGAATATTGTCATTTTATTCCATACATCACCTCTGTCCCCTTCTTCAGAGATTCTGATATACCCTTCCTTTACCACCCCCTACCCCAGCCAAAGATTGAGACTGACTGGGAGGACTAGTCTAGAGATCCATTCTTTAATTTTGGCTTTAATAGCTCTTGGTAGGTCTAGAATGAATCCGCTGCATGAGTAAGCCAGTATTTTAAGTACTTGAAATTCCTTGGCCGAAAGTGCTAAATAAAATTGTATATGTTACCACTCTAAGAGGCAGGATGTCCTTTTAAATAATAATAATAATTTTAAAAACCTCAACTATCAACACAATCCAAAATCGTTGTTGCACTCCGGCCATAAAGTTATGAGGCTTCAGTTGGAACAGTCCATGCCTTGTATGAATAAATCTGTTTACACTGGTTCCTTCTCCATCCGATCCATCCCAAAGGGTTGCTAGAGAAGGGAAGAAAGCTGAGACTAGACAAGACCATAGTGGGAAGGCAGTGCCCTGGAGAATGGGAAGGGTCGACTGGGTTGAACACTGCTGAAAACAATGATGTCCTGTCTCCGTGCTAACTAGCCAAGGGTGGTAAGCCTTGACTGGGCTGACTTAGCTGCAGCTGATTGTGCTTGTAGATATCATTAGGAGCTATCCATGTGGTGGCCTCTGAAGCCGCCTCCTACTGCCTAGCTGTAAGGCTAAGAAATAAATACCTCTATTCATCAAGCGAGGGACCGACAGACCATAACCATGTTCCTATCTCTCAGAGACAGCAAATAAGCATCATAAGTCATGGTGAAAATATTTATGAAAGTCCTTTCCAACTTTAAGACTCTTTGATTTTATGATAAAATCTTGGAGAGCAGTTTCTAAAACTCACTTAATATTCTGTCCTTTCTTGCCTTCTGGCTTTCCATACAATAATTCCACACAGCTTCCTAGATCATGGCCTTAGCAGGAAGAGAGAGCCTTTATCACTGTCCCTTTGCAAATTCTCTGAGATTACTAGGCTTAATTGCTGAGCGGCTGTGCAGCTGTCAAACACAGGGTTTGGAAAACACTAGGGATTGGCATCAGGAAAAGGGCATATGGAGGGAGCTGTGCCAGTGAGAGTGATGTTTTGCCTCTACCTTGCCTCTACCTGTTCCCACCAGGTTCCAGGCATCTTTCCCAGACACCCCAGTATAGCTTCAAACCAGAGAAGTGGAATGGCTGAATTTGGGTCGTCCTGGCCTGTAAAAGGAAAAGGAGGAAGGGCAGCCCAGCTTCTGCACATCCTAATGTGTTTGCTTATGGGACCTGGCGTTGGTCTCACTCCTGTGTGTAGCTCTGACATCATAGAGACATCACATATGAAGCCAGGAGTGAGCCTTCCAATCTGTGATTGCCTCAGAAGTGAAAGATTAGCTGGAGGAGATAATGAAAAGAGCAAGTATCCTTAGCAGGCCACAGATTCTAGAGAAAAGTCTTTCAAAATCATATATGGATGGACTTGAGAGTAGTCTTCTTCATCTGGGCCAGAAGTGCTCGTAAGGGAAGAGAGACGTTAACAGTGTTCATAACACTGAAGAACTATTTTGCAGGCCATCTCCATGACAAGCCTGCTGGTGGCATCCGATGGCAATTCTAGGGGGAGGGGATTTATGGAAAGAAAAACTAGGGCTGTAGAGAGAAATCGGGGCTCAGAAAATGTAAGAAGAAAAAAATTAAATAAAATAAAAATTAAAGAAAATGTAAGAAGACGGGTGAGACGACAGGATGATGGATGCAGCACGTGGCGCTGCACACGGGCTCCCAGGAGAGGAGCCCATTCACTGACCAGGGGTGAGTCAGCCGGCAATGGTTTGAAATCGAAGAGCAGTGGTGAGGGGATCGTTTGCTGGCTGGTCGCCAGAGCCTGAGAAGAGCACTTTGGAAGTAGCTCAGAGGAGGATACAGTCACTGGGTCAGGACTGGAGTGGCTTGGGGCAGAGACGGGTTTGCTTTGCATAAGATCAAATTTTCCTTTCATACCACGGATGTAAACATGCTGATAGTAGGAATTTTGGAACATGCAGAATATTATGCAGAAACTAAAAACAACTCATAATTCTACTACCCAGAGATAATCACTATTAACATTTGAAGTAATCCTTTAGGACTTTCCACGCTAAACCCATACGTATATTTCTATACAAATTTGGGGTTGGTATGTTTTACAACCTACTTTTATCCACCACTTAATAACATATTGTGATTGTTCTCCTTTTCTTCACTTGTCTGAATCCTACTCATCTCTAAGAGCACAGCCTAAGCCTCACTCGCTTATAGCAAATTCCCCTGAACCCTAAACATGGTGCAGTCCCTATCCTCAGGTCTCCCTTGGCCCCTTGTTCTTGACATTTGACAGCATTCATTTCTTCTGTTATTTCTTATCTCTTCTGTGAGAGTACAAGTCTGTCTTGTGTGCTGCTGTTTCCCAAGAATCTGGCCCATATGGACAAGAACTCAAAAATACCTTTGTTAAATACGTGAGTGAGAGCATTTCTGACCTGCAACTTAGTGGATCTATAATTTAGGGCCAACATAAATAGATTTAGAAATCCCGAGCTTGGAACCTAGGCTGTGGGTCAAGAGAAGAAGCAACCAGAGCGAGAGTGCTTGACTAATGATTTCTATGTGTCGTGCTGGCTTCGCCTACAAGGCTGTCCACCCACAAGGCTTGCCCCATCTGAATATGGTTTGAACCCTGAAGACTCCTTACTTTGCAGTCGACTTACTTCATTCCACACTGGCGATGAACCTGTGATGTGGGGAGGAGTTTCCAGAAGCACGATGCTGGGCTAAGGGAAAGGCTACGGTACAGAGACCATCATAGGCCATGGGGAACCTGGACACATTCATTCAATTGGCTTTGCTTCAGCACTGAGGTGCTGTCAAAAAACATTCATTGGATCTTTAAGCCCCAAGTTAAGGAGCTACTAGATGCAGCCTGAGAGAAGGCTGGGTGGATGATGAGAAGATCTCAGCAGCTCAAGCACTTGATGGAACCCTAGCAAACTGCGTAGAGGAGGATTTTGATCTATTTCAGGAAAGCAAGGCTACCTGAGTCACATCTTGCTCAGCACAGCGCTACTCTATATTTATGTAAATAATCCAGTCACCAGCTAGTTTCTTCTTATACTTTTGATGAAGCTGGAGAATAGTAGACTCTTCTGACAATAATTTCATTGAGCAGAGTTTTTTTTTAAGTCCAATAAAGTCTCACAAAGTCAATTACTGTCACTGATGTTCCTGCAACAATGAAGTTAAGAGAAAATGATCGTTTTGATTTTTGATGAAGAGAGAGAATTGTAAAGTAAAATTCCTAAGCGTTTGATCATCTGATAACTATTCTCTGGCATTTAAAGGCCAGTAATCTTTGCAGAAGTGGCAAAGCACATTTAGTCTCCAAGCAGTGTATGTTTCTTGTACATTTCTACAGTTAATTACCTTTCTTGTTTTCCTGTTCCTGATCAAGTTTAAGACTACACTGAAATGTCCTGTAAATTTAAAAATAATTCCATTTGTAATTCTCTCTACAAAGACTAACCTCCTTAAGGTCGATCATAATTACTTCATCCATTCAGGATCCTACCATGTGTGAGCACTGTGCTAGGAGCACAGTGACAGATGAAGGAAGACAGTTGAAGGAAGCAGGGCCCCTGCTGCCAAGCCACTCACCATCCTGCTCCAAAGCTTTCAAGGGCTTTAATGTCAAAATTCTTCTGCTGGGCTTTCATGGCCTTTTGCCTCTGAAAGGGATACAATGTCATCTTCCCTGGCTATTCTCTCCTTTTCCTCTTCTTCCAGACAAAACCTCTGTTCCAGTCCTATTACAGACACCGCATGCAACCTCGCATCCTTGTCCTCATGCTTGCTGTCCTCTCCCATCCTCTGAAGCCTCAGCTCAAAATCTCTTCCACGTGTCTTCTTGGCTGTACTTGCAAAATACATATCCAGAGTCTCATCACCTCTCACTGCCTCTACTGCTACCACCCTGATTCAAGCCACCATCGTGTCTCCCCAGGACTATTTGGAAGAGTCTCCTACCTACCTCTCTGCTTCACTTCTGTACGCCAAAGTCTATTCTTCACACGTTAAAGTCATATCATGTCACCTCTCTGCTTAGAACCCTCCATCAACTCCCATCTCACTCAGAGTCTAAGCCAAAGTCTTCTCCATGCCCTACAAGGCTCCACACGGTCTGGCCCCTCTGCTACTTTTCTGACCTTATTTCTCACCACTCTTCCCCTCGTGTACTCTACTCTAGAGGATCTCAACCCTAATAGATCTAGCACCCTCTTGATAATAAATACTTTTAATGCCCCTTTTAGTACCTTGAAAGGAGAGGTATAAATAATATAACTTGCCTATCCACATATTTGTAAGATGTCAGCGCCCCCCAAATAACATAAAAGAAATACAAGGAGATAATTTACAATAAAATAGTACATATTTTAATATATAAATCCTGGGGCACAGCTACACTTGAAAATGTAATGAAGTAGGAAGAAGTTTTGTACCTGTAATGAAAAAGCATAGTGAAAGTGACAGCTCCAAATGCTGATTGATGAAAGCATGTTGTAGGGGCTATTCTAATGTCCACAACTGTGTGGCTGTCAGTGATACGATTTTTTTCTGAAATGGTGAATTTTCTTGGTAGAGTTCCAAACAAAATGAAATATGGTCTTTCCTGCCACCAACATCCCTCTTCTAAGTAGCGTCCTCCAATCAGTGGAACCATTAAAAATCAAAACCCAAAACCATAAAAAACCCCACCCACTCACATTTTCAAAATGCCCTCTAGGGGGCACTGATGCCGCATTGAGAATGATTGCTCAGCCCCTTGACCTTGCTTCCCCTCCACTAAGCAAAGCTTGTTCCCATCTCAGGGCCTTTGCACTTGCTGTTCTCTTTGCCTGGAAGGCTCTTCCCCCAAACATAAATAGATGACTCCTTCTCTCTTCCCTCAGGTCTGTGCTCAAATGACACTGCTTTAGAGAGAACTTCCCTGACCATTCTGTCTAAAATAGTACCCCTGCTCCATAGAGCTCTATCTTTTCACTCTTCTTAAATTTTCTTCATGATGCTGTAACTGTTGCTATCTAACATTACTTTAGGTGTCTATTTGATTATGTATTTATTGCCTGGCTCTCCCACTAGACTCTAGTGACTAAAAGGAAATCTCCGAGACTTAAGAGACTTCTATCTTTTGCTTGGCTCTATTTCCAGAGTCTGGGATGGTGCTTGGCCTATAGTAGGTGCTCAGTAAATATTTGTTGAAATGATGTCTGTCACCTCCACCTCCTGTGCACTCTTATGCAAGTCAGCACCATTATGAATTATGTGTGGCCACGGTGAGGTCGGTGACTGTTTTCTTCTCTGTGGTTTTTCTTATTATGAGCAGGTACCAGAGTATCCAAAGGCAGCCAGGTTGCTAACCAGACAATCACCTGTCTGTGCCATGCTTATTTTTATCCTCTTCTTTTGTTCCCATCTACGGTAAGCATTTCTAAATCAGCATTTGAATTATACACAAAATGATGCTACTGCACTGCTTAGGAATGGTTTCTTTTCCTGGATAGGCTAAAACATTGTCCCTATAGCCTGGGTTACCTCTTTGATTTACCTAGTACTTCAACAAACCAAACAACGTGATGTACTGGGTGTCTGATCCCCGATGTGGGGAGGGGGTATCAGCCAAGTGAGAAGATTAGGTCCCAAGGACAGGGGCTTGATGAGCGGAGGGGAGGGGCTCCCCAGAGTGGCAAGAGATAGAGGGGCCAGAGTGTGAATGCAAACTGCATACACGAGGATGCCCCAAGAATCAGGAGAAACGTACCTTGTCTTTTGGTGGCAGGGACAAAAGAGGAGAGGGAAAGAAAGATAAAAGGTCAGAAGTTGGATCACTTCCTCTGGGTCTCTGTTGAAATGTCATCTCATCCACCAGATCATCCCTGAACACCTTAAACAAAATGAGACTCCTTCACTGTCACACTGTATTCCTCTTAACACGCCTCTTCTTCTGTGTAGCATCATTACCACCTGACATCATATATTTAATTGCTATTTGTTTATATTCTACCTCCCTGCCCAGCACACCCTCCCCGCAACTAGGATGTCAGAACAGTGGTCATCACACAATCCTCAGTAAACTTTTGTTGAATGAATGAAAGAAAATATACCAAGGTATGACTGACCAGGATATTATTTGATCTGGGTACTCCCAAGAGATATCTGCTTGGTGTCCTATGTGAAGGTGGGAATACCCTAATTCCTCTATCCCAGTGAGCTATGAGAGGGACCAGAGAGTAACATGGGAATAAACATGTTTGGGAAAGTATGGCCGCTGACTTTAATTGCAAGGGTCATCCGTAGATATATTAATTGTAATTGCTTACTTTTCCCGAACATATTCCTTTGTTCCCCTCCTTTCCTCTCTCTTTCACACTAAGATAGATTGAAAAACCACAGAAGAGGCCGTCGCCAAAAGTGGTCCCTTGCCCTCAAATATTTGTGTAACTCAGACCAGCTTTTGGGTGATTAGAAATTCTACAGGATTGAAAGACCAATTTTTTCCTGGATGTCTAGTTCCTGCTCTTTTAGGAATTCATTCAAATACTGGGAGAATATATTAATGAATCCAGGTTTTCTATGATTCCAGGATGACACTAACAAACAGGCTTCCTAACCATTAAATAATCATAGTAAGAGCTACAATCAGGCTTCCTAACCATTAGATAATCACAGTAAGAGCTACAATCAGGCTTCCTAACCATTAAATAATCATAGTAAGAGCTATGCCATTTATTGACCTGTTGCTATACACCATGTACTGTACTATGTTCTAACAACAGCACTACGAAGTACGTATTATTATCATCCCCATCTTACAGAGGGGCAAACTGAGGCACAGACAGGTTATTTCATTTGTCCAAGGTCACAGAGCTGGTGATAAGTGACAGAGACCATGATTTTATTCATTACATCTTGCAGTAAGTGGGAAGGCTAGGAGTTAATTAAGAGGCAGTCCTACTCCCGACGGCTCTGCCAACCCAGGTCAGGAGTGGGGACTGATATCCAACCAGAAACCTCTAAAGTGATGCTCCACATAGTCAAACCTACAGAAATGTCAGCAAGCTTTGTACCCACCCAGCCTTTGCCAGGAGTGTTGGTAGGCTCAAAAACAAATGCTACTCCCTCCCCACCCCAGTGTCTCTCCAACCTTTCTGCTTTGTTGTAACAAGGAAACAAAGAATCAGGAAGACTGGTTTCTCTGCATGGGTACTTTCTGAACAGCTGTGTGTTGTATTCTGCTCCCAAGTTCTTCCATGAAAGGGGTTTTAGCTGCTTTCAAATACAACTTTCTGCTGCACATAACTATTATTTGTTTATACATATCCTATGTTTCCTACTCAGTTGAAGCTCCTAAAAATCAGGGACCAAATCTTAGTCACCTTGTACTCTCCTCAGTAACCTTTGACCTTCAAGCCACACTAATCCCCCGATCCCCCGTTGAACTTTATACATCTCACTAGATGGTTCCCAGAGCTCCATGTCGTGCCTTGACATGCAGTAGGCACTCAATATATACTTCTTGTTTGCTTCCTTTATCTTGGTCCTCTTTACAGCAAAACATTAGATCCTCTCACTTTGTTTTTGCCCTTAATCATTCACTCATTCATTCATTGTTTCTTTCATTCTTTTATTCAACAAATCTCTCCCCTCAGAGAGAGTAGGAATTTCTCTCTCTCTCTCTGTCTCTGTCTCTGTCTCTCACTTTCTTCAAGGTTGACTCCTATAGTCTGAGTTCTGCGCAAATATATACCCATTCCTTTACATCATCAGTGTCCCCTGAGCGGGAGAACACTCTCTCCAGGGGCTGGGACCCCCAGGTAGGGACAGCAATGATACCTGACACTTAAATTGCTGTTATCAGTTTCCTGAGTACCTTCTTACACCTCTTGTTTGCACACTACAACATTATTGTGAGTTAGGCATATATTATAAGAATTCTCATTTTACAGATAAGCAAACAATCTTGGGGAATTTTAATGATTTTCCCAAAGTCAAACAGCAAATTGAGTGGCAGAAGTGGGATTCATACCTGGGATTTTGGATGTCTACTTCAAAACGTACTCTTTCTGGGGCATGTTGGGGGAGCAGAAGAACCTGGGGACCACCTTGCCTCCAGACCTCAAATCCAACTTGCTGTCCCCAGTACCTCACAGTTTGGATAAACGGGAAGAACAGTTTCACTCTTCACTAGGTCTCTGTTGGGAAGTGTTCAGTTTGTTTACTAGGAACAAAAAACCATAAGTAGGAAACTGTTCCAGATCTCCCAAGCAGAGATGTGTTTATATTCTCACCATAAGCCTGAGACCAGCCTTTCTGGACCAGGCTCCCATCTAAGAGTTTTGCACTGGGGCAGACCACAAGGGGCCTCTGACATCTGCTGAACACCAGACCCATGCTCTCTCAGACATCCCCTACTTCCATTCTGGAAGCTTCTTTTTCCCCATTTGAAAATTGCTAATATCATCAACATTTTGAAGTTCATCGCCATTCACTCCTGTTGGTAGCATGTGCTAAACTCAGCCTGTGTTAATCTAAGAAGGTGCCAGTCCCAACCCAAATGACTCTGCTCCAACTCACGTCAACACAGCTTTACTACAGTTTCTGTAGAAAGTTGAGCATCGAAATCCTTCTCCATGAAAGAAATTAAAGAAGACCTAAATAAATGGAAAGGCATCCTGTGTTCATGGATTGGAAAACTTAATATTGTTAAGATGACAGTACTATCCAAAGTGATGTACAGATTCAATGCAATTCCTTATCCAAATCCCTTCTTTTTGTTTTTTCTGAAGAAATGAAAATGCTGATCCTACAATTCATGTGGAACTACCAAGAAACCTGCATATCCAAAACAATCCTGAAAAAGAACAAAATTGGAGGACTTACACTAGCCAATTTCTAAATGTACTACAGAGGTACGGTAATCAAGTCATCGTGGGCTGGCATAAGCATAGATATATAAATACATGGAACAGAACTCAGAGTCCAGAAATAAACGCATATGTCTATGGTCACCTGACTTTTTTACAAGGATACCAGGACCCTTCAATGAGGGAAGAATCATTTCTATGGGAAATGGTGCTGGGACATCCAGATATCTATTTGCAAAAGAATGAAGTTGGACCCCTACCTCATACCATATACAAAAGTTAAGTCAAAACAAATCAAAGACTTGAGTGTAAGTGATAATACTATAAAACTCTTAGAAGAAAACATAAGGATAAATATTCATGACCATGGATTTAACAATGGATTCCTAAAGATGAAGTTGTGATACATGCCACAGCATGGATGAACCTAGAAAATATTATGCTAAATGAAAGAAACCAGACACAAAAGGTTACATATTGTATGACTATTTAAATGAAATATCTAGAATAGGGAAAACCATAGAGACAGAAAGCAGATTAATGTTTGCCGGGGGCTGGGAGCAAGGAGGGGAAGTGACATGGAATGTGACTGTAACTGAGACTGCTTAATGTAACAGGGTTTCCTTTTGGGGTGATGAAATGTTTGGGGACTAAATGGAGGTGATGATTGCTCAACATTGTGAATGTACTGAATGCCAATAAATTGTATACTTTAAAATGGTTAGCTCTTCTGAATAGCCAAAACAATCTTGAGAAATAAGAACAGGGCTGGAGGAATCATGCTCCCTAACTTCAGACCATACTACAAAGCTACAGTCATCTAAACAGTATGGTACTGGCACAAAAACAGGCACATAGATCAGTGGCATGGCTTAGAGAGCCTAGAAATAAACCCACACATTTATGGTTAATTAATCTATTTCAAAGGAGGCAAGAATATACAGTGGAAAAAAGACAGTCTCTTCAATAAATGGTGCTGGGAAAACTGTATAGCTACATGCAAAAGAATGACATTAGAACATTTCTGACACCATATACAAAATAAACTCAAAATGGATTAAAGACCTAAATGTAAGACTGGATACTATAAAACTCCTAGAGGAAAATGTAGGCAGAACACTCTTTGGCACATACTGCAGCAATATTTTTTCGGATCCATCTCCTAGAATAATGGAATTAAAAACAAAAATAAACAAATGGGACCTAATTAAACTTAAAAGTTTTTGCACAGCAAAGGAAACCAAAAACTAAACGAAAAGACAACCCTCAGAATGGGAGAAAATATTTGCAAATGAAGCAACTGACAAGGGATTAATGTCCAAAATATACAAACATCTCATACAGCTTAATATAAAAAAAAAAAACAACCAACCCAATCCAAAAATGGGCAGAAGACCTAAACAGACATTTCTTCAAAGATACACCAGATGGGCAACAGGCACATGAAAAGATGCTCAATATCGCTAATTATTAGAGAAATGCAGATCAAAACTACAATAAGGCATCACCTCACACCAGTCAGAATGGCCATCATCAAAAAATCTATAAACAGGGGCTTCCCTGGTGGTACAGTGGTTGAGAGTCCACCTGCCGATGCAGGGGACACTGGTTCGTGCCCCGATCTGGGAAGATCCCACATGCTGCAGAGTGGCTGGGCCTGTGAGCCATGGCCGCTGGGCCTGCACATCCGGAGCCTGTGCTCCGCAATGGGAGAGGCCACAGCAGTGAGAGGCCCGCGTACCGCAAAAAAAAAAAAAAAAAAAAAAAATCTACAAACAATAAATGCTGGAGAGGGTGTAGTGAAAAGGGAACCCTCCTACACTGTTGGTGGGAATGTAAATTGGTAAGCCACTATGGAGAACAGTATGGAGGTTCCTTAAAAAACTAAAAATAGAGCTATCATATGATGCAGCAACCCCACTCCTGGGCATATATCAGGAGAAAACCATAACTTGAAAAATACATGCACCCCAATGTTCATTGCATCAGTATTTACAATAGCCAAGACATGGAAACAACCTAAATGTCCATCGGTAGATGAATGGATGAAGAAGATGTGGTGTATATACACAATGGAATATTACTCAGCCATAAAAAAGAATGAAATAATGCCATTTGCAGCAACATGGATGGGCCTAGAGATTATCATACTAAGTGAAGTAAGACAAAGACAGATATCATATGATATCACTTATTTGTGGAATCTTAAAAAAATGATACCAATGTTCTTATTTACAAAACAGAAACAGACCCACAGACTTAGAAAACAAACTTATGGTTACCAAAGGGGATAGCTGGGGGTCGGGGGGGAGATAAATTAGGAGTTTGGGATTAACATATACACACTACTATATATAAAATAAACAACAAGGACCTACTGTATAGCACAGGGAACTATGTTCAATATCTTATAATAATGGAAAAGAATCTGAAAAAGATTATACATATATATGAATCATTTTGCTGTACACTTGAAACTAGCACAACATTGTAAGTTAACTGTATTTCAATTTTAAAAAATTAACTTCCCAAAGAGGAAAAAAAAAGGTTATGTCTACGTTATGTGAATTTTAATTCAATTTGTAAAATCCTGTTCCCATTCTATGCAGCACTGTCACCAAGAGGGCCTTTCTCCACGTACCAAGGAGTATGGCAGTCCAGCTAGGGTCACATGCAGTAGCTCTGCTTCTGTGGGCTTTCATATTTTCTCAACAGACTCGGAAAATTCTTCGTGATCTGAGTTTTTAGCCAGCAGGTATCTTTGACTGAGGGACAGAATTCAATCACCCCTGCTCTGTGCACATAAATGGTGGTGCTGAATCATCTAAATGAGGATATGTCACACTCAGAGTGCACATGTATCCCCTCTAGACTCACACATCACAGATACCTGTGAGTAGCACAGCAAACCCCCCATCCTGTTCTTCCCATAACAACTTCCAAGATTTGAGTTTTCCTCTATCTGAAGAGTCACTTTGGAGTTGATGGGCTTAGGAATGCCCCCTCCCTTGGAAGCAGGGAAGAGCACGTTCTGTCCTCAACAACAGTGTCTCAGCTAAGGCTCCTTGTGTCAGTGGAGTCAGAGGTTTGTAAATGATCCTAATGTGTTGAAGATGAGAAATCGGATCTCCGTTTCGGTGAAGGATAATGTTTATTGCATACTAAAGGGCACTCAAGGAGATGGCAGCTAATAATACAGTAGTTGTATGAACATGTGTGCCATTAAAAATTGTAATTAAGCCAGGTCCCTGAGCACCAATAATGAAACCCAATGAAATCGTCTGTCGGAGGGTTGGGTTACAAGTCCACATTGTGAAGGGATTTGTGGCAGCATCTGCAATGGTGGCAAAAGCACCAGAGTTGACCATGGGTCTTGGAGCAGGAAGGGCCAGAAGATCCAGGGTCAGTGGGATTCACTTGCCTCCACTTAGGATTTGGCAAAAGTAGACGCAGTGGCATAGATACAAATGATAGGAAATTCTCAGGAAGTTATTAAAAGGGACAGCAAATATGTTTGGAGATCTCAGAAGTAATTTCCAGGGAACACAAAAACAAATGATAATATTCACTGTCATTTTACTGTTAGCAAGCTTTTATTAAATGTTTACCACATGCAAGCACTCTGCTGAGCTCTTTATAGGAATTATATAATTCTTACAACCCTGTAAGGTAGGTGTTGGTATTAGCCCAGATTTACAGATGAGGAAACTGAGACTTCAAAAAAGATTAAGTCACCTGCCCATGGGTTAACCAGCTCATAAATTATAGACCCAGGAATCAAATCTAGGACTGCTGACTCCAAGGCAGGGGAGTGGGGCCTTGTCCCAGTCCCAAGGTCTTACTCGGTGCCTTGCTAGGGATGAAGTATGTGAGGGATGGGGAATCAACCTTTATTGATAGCATAATTTGTGTCATTTAATCCTCACACACCCCTGGTGAGTTGGGTACTACTATTCCCACTTCATATATGAGGAAACTATTGAGTCTATCAGTGGCTGAGTCTCATGGGGAGAGCTGTTTTTCAGGATGAAGTTTTTTAAACCTTAAGAAAGAACTTTAGGGTACCTCCACTGGCATCCATAGACCTCCATAGGACGCTTTCAGGGTCTCCACTGACCTTTCCTGATTTTGAGTACCTGGTCTGTGCATATATGCACATATGGCCATAATGGCCAGGACATAACACATTAGTGGCCCCACTACTCTAGGCCTGGCTACCCTCTAAGTGTGAACTGGAGGGGTAAATTGTGCTCAAGTGACCCCCCCTTCTGGCGGGGGGTCTGTTGGTTTGGCCATTTTATTGGGATCCCTTTTGATGCTCTAAGTTTCAAATAGACTACTGGAAAACTACTGGCTGCTGAGAGGGCAAGGCTGACATCAGAGAGGGGAAGTTCCTGAGACTGGAGATGGGAAATAATAAGGACTTAGGTGGCTGGTTCATGGAAACCATCAAATTCATTATTCTTTTCTTAGCCATCCAAATTGCCACCTAAAACACCACCAGCTGCTCTGCTTCCTGTGGTCTATCTGGCGGTGGGTGGAAAAGAAGACCCCATTTGCAGTTACCTGACATAACCATAAAAACAACAGTTGCAGCAGCAACTAATGTCATCGAGCAGCACCCTGTATGTTTCATGTCCTTACATGCTTGGATGTGATCTAATTCAACCCTCACGACAGCCCACTGCAGTAGATACTATTATACCGCTAGACCTACCCTGCCCCATTTTTACTGATGAGACACATGAGGCCTGGAGAAGTCAAGTGACCTGCCCAAGGGCACAGAGCTAGTAAGTGGTAGAGGCAGAATTCAAGTGCAGTCTTCCACTTCAGGACTAGTGCTCTGATGCTCTCCTGTTCCTTGGGGCTGCAGGATGTCTGCTGCCTTCCGTGCTGCCATTTTGTCATTGTCCTCCACCTCTTTGAGGGTCTTCTTGAGCCTGAAAGCCATAAGAGATTGCTCTGAGTGGGCTCAGTGGACAGAACTCAAAGGTGCAGAAAGACAGATGCTGATGTAGGTGGGAGAGGCCGGGGTGGGGGAAGTTAGACAATTTAAGCTGAAAATTGCCAGCTTCAGAAGTGCATCAGTAAGTGGAGTTGGGGAGAATGGGTAGGGTGAATTAAGTAAAATTGGTATTCGTCTTCTCTAATTTTCTTTCACTTTTGCCCTGAGAGGGCAATTAAGGAAACAAATGGTTTGTGGAGATTAGCTGACTGGTAGCTTTGCATATTAATATAATGACATTTGGCTATACCAGGCTGACTTTCTATTTAAGGTAGCTTTGTCTTTTCAGGCTGAAGAACTGACTTCAGAGAATTAGCTCCTGCAGATTAAAAATAAAATAAAATTAGTCTGCACCCCATCTCCACCCTACTTGTGTCCCCACCAAGAAAAATACGACCATTGGCAGAAAGCAAAAGGAATTTGAAAGGCTGAGATCCCTTCTGCTGACAGTCATCGGAGTGAAACCAGCCTAGGGGCCCACAGTGAGGCGAGAAGTGAGCCCAGGCTGGGGTGGGGGGGGGGTGCCATCAATTTGCAAGAAGATCCCCATCCAACATGAGTCAAAATTTAATTGCATTCAGCAAACCTTTGCTGGGCCCCATGTTTGCTAGGCACTGCAGATGCAGAGAAGGTTAATGCTGGGCCCCTTCTCTCAGGGGGTGTCTAGCCTAGTGGGGGTGAAGGACACATGATAATGTTGTCTGAGAGGCATCGAGGAGTTGACATCTGGCTTAGTCTAGAAGAATGGATAATAATTGGACAGCTATGGTACAGGGAATGGTTTCTTTCTAGAGGCAGAGGATGGTGATGCTAGTGCGTGGTGGGCACTGCAGTGCCCACAGTGACCCCTTCATAAGAAACCTGAGCATGCCTGTGCTGCCTGCCCAAGGATCAATCAGTCCATTGGCAGTCCTAGCATCTGTGGCTCGATCAGTAAGCAAAATCTCAAAACACTGATTGAATCTTAGGGAGCAGTTTGGAAAGTGGTTAAGTACATGCACTTTTGACTCAGACCTAGTCTAGAATCATGTCTGTGCCTCTACCAAGCTGTGTGACCTTGGACAGGTAACTTAACCTCTCTGAGCCTCAGTTGACTCACCTTCTTCAGGTGAAAAGTAAAGATAAATAATAGTATCTGTCCCATGGGACTGTTGTGAAGCTTGAGATCCTGCTTATATAACACAGATGTCAGCTGTTGAAGTCTTCTTAGCCTTGAGGTCTTGGTAATAGTGGCTTAAACTCCCATTCCCTCTCCCCAAGACATCTGCAAATTCCTGGGGGGGTTTACAATTGCATGGGAACCTACATCTCTGGCTTTCTCCCACTTCTGAGTTCCTGTTCTTCAAATTATGGCCACTTGAGGGTTTTTTAAACCTCTCTCTCAGTATTAACCCAAACTTAGAATCGAAATTCATTTTTTGATTTCAACAGCAACACAACAACCCCCCAATATTAACAACAGCAAAACCAATGATTCACAGAGCCTGTATCGTCTAACATACTTTATTGAAGGTTTAGGAAAGTAGAAGAAGTTGTTGCAGCACAGCAAACACCTTGAAATTGAAAAAAGTCCTTTGGCTCCTCCTCCAAGTTGTTTAGCTGGCTTCTCTCAGCTCTCTCCTCTGCTCCCTCTCTTTTGTAAATGAAGGTACCAATTTTTTTTCCATTTTCTGATGCAGAGCAACTCATCTCTCTTTAGCCCTTAATCCCCAAGCTTAGCATTCGGCTTTTTTTGTATTTGAATAAGCAAGTGTCTGGCTGAGGCTTAGAAACGATCCCCTAGAAGGACCTAATTAAGTTTTTGGACAAGTTGCCATCTACCTCCCTGTTTTCATGGAGTGGGGGGTGATTTTTTTTCTCATTATGCATGTTAAGCACTTTATACAAATCTCATCGATACTAGGCACACAATAAAATAATAGCTGTTGTTATTGTAATAATTTTAATATTTTGGACTGATTTGGGTGTAAATTAATAAATGTATTATACATTTATATTGGTGGAAAAGTCAAAGGAGATTATCTCTAGAAGAGCCCTTAGAGATCCAGTATTTCTCAAAATGTGTTTCTTGGAACACTGTTTGCACAGGCTGTTTGTAGCTCATCCAAGAAATAAGGTTTCCTTCCTTGATTATATTAGAGTCATGCTGCATGCTGTATCCCACTCTTGGAAATCTGAAATTCACATTAGCCCATTAAAGGCTCTAAGAAATCCTGAAATAAAGATAATCTATTTAACTTTGTTTAGCCTTGTGTTCTCCAGTTATATATGACTACAAAATTTTTTTGTGTTCAACAAACAAATGCTGCAATTACTGTGTCATGAAATTTACTTTGGGATATGTTAACCTGCCACCAACCTATCGTTTTACAAATGATTAAAGTGAGATGCAAAAAGGGGCAGGACCTGAACCAAGGGCACCCAGCTAGCTAGCAGTTTCTGATTGTGAGGCAGCAAGTGGAATGGAGATTGTGAAGAGTGTCTCAGAAAAGATCTAGGTATACCCACAGTCTTTTCACACTCTTCACCTACTTCAGTTTGATACAACCTGAAGGCCTTTGTTCAAAGAGAGTCTACTGCAAGAGTTTGGTCTACATTCTCTGTCTACCTTTCTTTGTCTCCTCCTATCTACACTAATCAGGCTTCAAATCCCACTGTTTAACTAAAACTGCTCTTATGAAAGTCATCAATGAACTTCATGTTAACAAATTCAGTGGTCATTTCTCTGTCTTCATCTTAAATAACTTCTTGGCAGCATGCAACACATCTGACCATTTCCTTTTTCTTGAAATACTCTCCTTTCCTGGTTTCATATACTATGGAATCTTCTGGTTTCCCTCCAGCAACTCTTGCCACAGTTCACTGTTGTTGCTTTTTATTGTTGTTATTGTTTTTTCAGTGACTTTTCTGAACGAAATCTGTAAAGTCTTTATTCTTTGTCATGTGTGACCACTGAAGTCTCATTTGGGTTAGTTTAGTGGTCAGCTAATGGTTGGACAGAGATGTCTTTAAACGTCTGGAAATGGTAAGTCCCCTAATCTTTTTGAGGGGCTATGTGTACATGTTGGGGCACATCGCCTACATTCTGACAGGCAGTTGTCAACTCTGCCTTAGCCTTCACTTCCTGCTTTCATATAGCTTCAGAGTTGTCCAGAGGTGAGAGATTAGGGCTTTCTCAGGTGAGAGGTTAGGGCCTTCTCAGGTGTGAGTATGTGCACAACCTTGTGTTCATGTGCACAGTCCTACACATGCACATGGCCTTCTAGATTCCCAGGAGTAAGTCAGGTCTCTTCAAAGGCCCTTATGGACATCTCATTTCCCAGATTTTCCTTTTAAGCTTTTTAGTTAGTCTTTTGTTTGCCCCAGCTTTTATATACTGCCTCAGGAAGCTGTTTTGTTAAACAATTGCTGCTGATTGTTTTTGACAAATAGCCCTGGGAAAAAACTACTTGCTCTAGGCATACTTGAGTCCAGCTGGTGCTCTCTTTAGTCTGTATCCTGAATCCCAGCACTTCTCACCACCCTACTGCCATCATCCTGATCCAAGCCACCGTCGTCTCTCACCTGAATTACTGTCATAATCTCCTGTTACTCCTGACTCCATTCTTGCCCTCCTATAATCCATTCTCCACACAGTGGATCTTTTAGAAATGCTCTTCAAATGAGGTGATCCAACTGTTTAAAAACTTTTAGTGGCTTTTCTGTTGTCCTTTGGAGAAAAGCCAAGCTCTTCCCATGGTGCTCCAGGCCCTTTATAATCTTGCCCCTGCCTGCCTAATTGCCTCAACTCATTTTTTCCCCTAAGCTATCAACCTTGTTTGTGTCTTTCAATTTCTTGACAACATCATACTCTTTCGCACTATAGGGCCTTCACACTTCAGGTTGTGACATGCCAGTTTCCCAGGGTTTTCTAGTTTTAGCACTGAAAGTCCCATATTTCAGGAATCCCTCAATCCTGGGCACACCAGGACAGTTGGTCACCCTACTTCATACACAGTGTCATCCCTAATTAGACTACTGTTCTCCCAATTCATCATGTAGATATATCCTGTTCACCCTTTAATCTCAGTTTAAATATTCCTCCTTTAGTGAGGCCTTCCTTGAACACTCAGTTGAAGTAGGGCCTCCCTGTTTTTCCCTCCTATTATTCTCTACTATTCCCCTTAGCACAACTTATAATGATTTGTAATTATGTATTCATTTGTTTGTTTACTTTTATTGCATGTCTCTTCCACTAGACTGTACTCTATGGGGGTAGTAGCTGTTTTTGTCTTACCCATGTATTCCTGGCATCCAGCACAACACGTGGTACATAGTAGGAGCTCAGTAAATACTTGTTGAATGAATGGATGCCCTACCACCATAGATTGATCTGCCACTCTCTATTTAATGTTAAAGCATTTGTATTCAATGGAGGTTTTCCTCTGTGGCCTATCTGTATTCCCTAGACGAGGTTAATGCACCCTTCTTAGATAGCGATGTTGTGTGACTCCTTCATAATTTTTTTTTTTAGATGTTGGGGGCAGGAGTTTATTAATTAATTAATTTTTTTTTTTTGCTGTGTTGGGTCTTCGTTTCTGTGCGAGGGCTTTCTCTAGTTGTGGCAAGCGGGGGCCACTCTTCATCGCGGTGCGCGGGCCTCTCACTATCGCGGCCTCTCTTGTTGCAGAGCACAGGCTCCAGACGCGCAGGCTCAGTAGTTGTGGCTCACGGGCCTAGATGCTCCGCAGCATGTGGGATCCTCCCAGACCAGGGCTCGAACCCGTGTCCCCTGCATTAGCAGGCAGATTCTCAACCACTGTGCCATCAGGGAAGCCCCCTCCTTCATACTTTTTAAAATCCTAAAAACCCAAAGAAGTAAGCAAGTCCAGTGGAAACTGTTTATGGTACAACTTTGATCTGAATAAGAACAGGGCTAGCCCATGTAGTGCCTTCATGTGAATTGTAGAAAAGTGTCCCCTCAACTTTTACAAGTTGGCTTTTAAAAAACCATTTAAGGAGATGGAGTAAAGAGAGATCGGCTCAATTCTCTCAACTCATGTCTTACTCTCTAGCCACATGGCCTTGTACACTCACAGATTGCACAACTATAAGCCACAGCCCTGATTCTGAGGGAAAATTTGTTAGCGAGGTGAGAGGAAGAGTGATGAGAAAGCAACAGAGCCCCAGGAGATACAGTGCCTGCCTCCGGTAGAAACTGGACTTCTTTTGCAAATTGGCTTTTAAAAAGCCATTTAAGGAGAGGTAATAAAAAGAGATTGACTCAATCATCTCAACTCATGTCAGCGGTTAAGCGTCAAGAGCACATATTCTGGAATCCCACAGGCCTGGGTTTGCATTCTAGCTCAGCCTTTTACTAGCTGTGTGACCTTGGAGAAGTGCCTCCATTTTCTCATCTGTAAAATGGCTCACAAGGTCCTTATGAACATTAAATAAAGAGCATGTGTATAATATATGTTTATTTCAGTGTCTTATATATAGCAAGTCTTAAATAACTAGTTATTAGTAATATTGATACATAATATTATTTATATTATATAAAATATAATATACAGAATACTAGATTTCTAAGAAAAAGTTAGAATGAGCTTCAAAGGTAGCTTTGAACAGGCGGCCCCTTCCCCTGCAGCCAGCTTGGAGTTTGAAACTTGGGTTTTTATTAAAAGATAGAATTGGAAAGCTTCCCAGATTGTACAGCTGGCCCGGTCCCTAGCCAGCCTGGTGACGGTGTAGGGTGACGAGCAAGGTGACTCACTTGTCCCAGTAGAAGCCTCATCTCCTGTGAAACAGCAGGGGTGGGGGCAGGGATGCTGAGCAAGATGTAAATAAGGCCCCCCAGAGCGATGGCCATGCAAATATCCAAGTATTGTACAGGTGGCTGGCGACAGGCCTATCCTCAGGAAGAAGGCACGTAGGCTCCAGGGATGACTTATCTCTCTTTTCACTAAAAGAAAAGACTTCCAGGCTTCCAAGACAGCTCTTTGCCAGGGGAAGGCATAACCCAGAGCACTGTGGTACCCTGGGTGGTGTCTAGGTGGCAGACTGGGTAGGCAACAGGAAGGTGTTGGACCTGGAGGAGGCCAAGGACACGGAGAGGAGAGAGTCAGCCCAGTGTTGGAGCACCTCTGTGTGCTACCACTTTGTCTCCGACTCAGGAAGACATCTAAACCCAGGGAAAATGGTTCGAGTGAACAGCCATAAAGGCAGCCTTGAAAGGGAAAGAAAGGATGGAAGAATAGCTTGGGGTACCGAGTACCAGGACATTTGAGTTTTGATAGGGATACCACATCCTTTACCCAAGATCACTCAGGCAGGGGAAATCTCCAAACCCTAGTTGGCTTTATAATATAATGGATAGTGACAATACTAATAACAATGACAACAGTAATAATAGTTAGCAGTTGATGAACATCATAGCCTGGCCCTGCACTAAGTGCCTACACAGACTACCTTGTTTTGTCCTCTCAACAGCCCAGTGAAGTGGGAACCATTACCATCCTTATTTTACAGGTGAGGAAACTGAGGTTTAGAGAGGCAAAGGAGTCTAGCCCAGGTCAGGCCACAGAACCCACATTTGAACCAAGGTCTCTCTGACACTAAAGTACCTAACCCCAAATCAGAACACATGGCCTAACATTCCACAAACATGGGGTTCATCAGACATCTCCAGGAGGAAAATTCAGGGCCTTTGGTCACCACCTCCCTGCACAGCCTGGGTTCTGAGAGGCCCAGGTTATTTTTTAACTTGTTCACTCTATCATTTACCATCACATAACTTTACTAGCCGTGCAACCTTGAGCAAGGGCTTACACAGAACCTAGCACACAGCCAGCACTCCATAATGCTAGCTGGTATTATTATTGTTTTAGCCTCCCTGAGCCTGTTTCACCTGGATAAAAATGGGATAGTAGGGCCCACACTCTCTCTCTCACAGGCTTATTGTGAGGTCAAATGAGATGATGAATGAAAAGGACTTTGTAAACTGAGGTCAGTGGGAATGCACTATGCTCTCATTAATGAATTCATTAGTTCCTTCAGCAAACTTGTCCTAGATGATTATTATGGGCTGGGGTAGACACTAAGCTGAAATAGACAGAGGCTCTGCCTTTGTACCTTCACATTCTCCCTGAAGATCTTAATAATTATGTCTTTCTGTACCACAGGCTAGAGATTTTCACTGCCATTTCACAGATGAGGTTAAGTAATATATCCAAAATCATATAGTAATACAGAATTAATAATAATAGGTATCTGGGACTTCCCTGGTGGCGCAGTGGTTAAGAATCCGCCTGCTAATGCAGGGGACTGGGGTTCGAGCCCTGGTCCGGGAAGATCCCACATGCCACGGAGCAACTAAGCCCATGCACCACAACTACTGAGCCTGTGCTCTAGAGCCCGCAAGCCACAACTACTGAGCCCACATGCCACAACTACTGAAGCCTGCATGCCTAGAGCCCGTGCTCTGTAGCAAGAGAAGCCACCGCAATGAGAAGCCCGCACACCGCAACGAAGAGTAGCCCCCGCTCGCCGCAACTAGAGAAAGCCTGCGTGCAGCAATGAAGACCCAATGCAGCCAAAAATAAATAAATACATTTTAAAAAATAATAGGTATCTGTGTGATCTTGGGCTGGTTACTTAGCCTCTCCATGATAGGTTGAATAATGGCCCCCAAAATATCTAGGTTCTTATCCCTGGGCCTGTATATATTACCTTACGTGGAAAAAGGGACTTTGTCCATGTGATTAAATTAAGGACCTTGAGATGAGAAGATTATCTTGGATGATCTAGGTGGGTCCTAAATGCAATCACATGTATCCTTGTAAGAGAGGGGCAGAGGGAGATTTGACATAGACAGAAGAGGAGAAGGCAATGCGATCGTGGAGTAATGGCAGATTAGGGTGATTTGGCCAAAAGCCAAGGAGTTCTGGCAGCCACCAAAGCTGGAAGTGGCAAAGAATGGATTCCCCTGCAGAGCCTTCTGAGGAGTGGCTCAGCTGACACCTTGATTTCCACCCTATAGTACTGGTTTTGGACTTCTGGCCTCCAGAATTATTCTGTGAGAGATCATTTCCTTTTGTTTTAAGCCAACAAGTTTGAGGTACTTTGTTACAGCAGCCATAGGAAATGGCTAATATACTCTCCATGCCTCAGTTTCCTCACTTGGAAAATAGAGTTAATAATAAGATCCATTTCATACGGTTGTTGTAAGGATTCATGGGGTTAATACATGCAAATGACTTTCAAACAGTGCATGTCATATTCATATTGAAATCACTGTATAACTATTAGCTGTTGTCCCTGCTATTATTGTTGTTGCCATTGTTGTTATCATCAACAGAGTATTTACTGTATGCCAGGTCCTATACTTAGGTCTCTAGAGACATTCTTCATGCAAGTGAAAGTGCTGGGCTTATAACTCAAGTTTTCTGGATTCCAAAACTGTGCATTTATTTTTCACATTTAACTATAGTTATTATCACATAAAGGTCCTATAAAAGAAGTTTATCTCCAGCCTTTGCAGCACCTCTATTCTACACCTGGCCCTCAACCTATTATCCCAGAATTCAGGGTTTATTGGGCAGGAACTCTACCTTAGGAGGGCAGGTGCTCCTTGCTGAGTGAGTCCAGCCCATCCCCGGTTCCGAGCTCCCTGCTGGAAATGCTGGAGAGGAGTGGGATGGAAGGAAGCACCGTTCCCTCCGGAGATTGAAATAGCATCTCATATTCGTAGGACCAAGGGCATCACTGCCTTTCTCATTTCTCCTCTGAGCATCTGGCACATACTAGCATTCCATAAATATTTGGTAAATTACTGAATCTCTCTGGGATGGTTGGAAAACAAAATTCCATTACCCAAACAGAGACTTTGAGGCCAACAGATGTTACATGAGTGGTGCATTTATCAGGGCACTGGGAGGAGTGAGACGGTGTACCTAAAGGGGTAACTTGAGGAGAGTCTAAGGAGGGGACTACTTACAAAAGTGTTTGTTAGCTGGGTAAAGGGAACCCACAAGGGATGGTGAAAAACCCTGGGTCTAGGCAGAGCAGGGAGCTGTTCCCACCCCTAGCCAGAAGGAGCAAGGGGAGGGAGTAGACATAGAACCCAATGAAAGCTGTAGCTGTGGGAGGGGGAGTACATAGCAGAAGATGTGGCTTTTGGTGAAAGATTGCAAGCTCTGCCAACCTGTGGCCCAGTGTCTTAGTCTATTCCGGCTGCTATTACAAAATATCATAAACTGGGTGGCTTATAGACAAATTTATTTCTCAGTTCTGGAAGCTGGGAAGCCCAAGATCAAGGCGCTGGCAGATTCAGTGTCTAGTGAGGACCTGCTTCCTCGTTCAAAGACTGTGGTCTTTCTGCTGTGTCTTCACATGAGGGAAGGGGTGAAGGAACTCTCCGGGGTCTCTTTTATAAGGGCACTAATCCCATTCCTAAGGACTCTGCTCTCATGACCTATTCACCTCCCAAGGGCCCCATCTCCAAATACCATCACATTGGGGATTAGGTTTCAATTTAGGAATTTGGAGGGAAGGGGGACACAAACATTCAGTCTATAGTACCCAGACAGTAAGGGAGCCAGGGAAATAAATACCCCATTTTCTCTCGCCTTCAGCCATTCAGTCTTCTGCCAGAGCTTTTCATTGACCAAATCCAACCAGAAGCCAGAGGGCTAGGGAGCCCAGGTGCAGTCCTCTTGGGTCTGCCTCTTGGGGCACAGAGCAGGATGGAGAAGGGTGGAGAGCAGATCTGGAGGGACAAATGGAGAACATCTAGCAGGGCTACCTTCCCAAGGTCATCTAGCAAGACCAGTGCTAGGCTGAAAATAGGGCTTTTAGTGATTCCAGGCTCATTTCCTGACACTTTCGTGCTTGTAAACAACTTAACCTCATGATGCGTTTAGTGATTGGCCAGGTACTTGTTATTTTCATTTGGTCTTAGAACTTCTGACAGTTTTTTTTTCTCCTTGTCAATGGGTTTGAAAAGTAAAATCTCTCTATCATTGCTCAATTCTTTTCATTGTTTTTTGTGACATCTCATTTTTAATTATACTTTCCACAGGCCATAAGTGAATTAATATAGGGGATAAATTAATAAAATCTCTATAGTCTGCCTACAGGCTATACTTACCCACTTATGCAAAATGAGAACTAAACTCTATAGATTTTTCTGAAAGTTTTAGTTGCTGATAAATTAGAATCAGAAATGGGAATTTTTCTTGTCCCCTGGGAGATTGAACTTAATTGCCTGGAGATATGTTGGCAAAGGACAAAAAATCCTGACCTGTCTGCTGCAGGTATTACAGGCATCAGATCCTTTATTCTCAGGGCTGGAAAGGTCTGGCCCCTCTGCCTCTGGGCCTTCAAGGTGGCCACTCACCAGTATATAGAGTTGACCCTTGAACAAGGCAGGGGTTGGGGCATTGCCCCTCCACGCAGCCGAAAATCTGCGTATAACATATAGTTGTCCCTACGTATATATGCAGTTCCTCTGTATCTGCGGATTCAACCAACTGTGGACCGTGTAGTACTATAGTCTTTACTACTGAAAAAAATTCCATGTGTAAGTGGACCCACGCTGTTCAAATCTGTATTGTTCAAAGGTCAACTGTACTTACCGCACATAGGTCAGAAGGATTGGCCACCAGAAGCCTGGAATCTGGAGTCAGCCAGATCTGAGTTGATTTCCAGCTCTGCTATGTGGCTTTGGCCAAGTCACTTAATCTCTCTGAGCCTCAGTTTCCCCTCTGACAAAGTGGGGATATGATGCGCCTACCTTTCTGGATTGCTGTCAGGGTGAAATGAGGTCGTGCCATCCATCCCTTCGTGTGCTGCCTGAGGGGTGGTCAGTGCTCCTTAAATAACGGAACTGCCAGTGGGAGCCTCTCTCTTCCCCCACCCCTCCTGGCTCCCAGCCAGCATGTGTTACTGATACATCCATCTCCTCGTCCCGTATCCCAACCTGCATACCCACCTCTGGCTCCCTTGTGTGCAAAAGCCCTCTGAACACATTCCTGGCACTTTGGCTCTTAGCCATCCTGTGTACTTTTCAGCTTTGGTCCTTGTTTTGGCCTCAACGCTCCTTCCCCATTGTCTCAGATCAGGACTCCCTGCCACAGCCTTGGCCTCCCAGAACCCAGCTCCCAGCCAGTCCAAGCTTTGTGTCCCTAGGAACCAAGGGGAATGAATAGTGGGGTGCAGATAGGGTCTTCAGCAATCTTGCAGTCCACCTCAGCCCCTTACAGACAGGAAGGAGGCTTTGGTGAAAAGTCCAGGTACGAGCATCAGGCAGCCCTGGGTGTGAATTCCAGTTCTGCCACTTAGTAAGGGCAGGATCTTATGCAAGTCATTTAACATCTTTATGCCTCTATTTCCTCATCTGTAAAATGGTGAAAGATAGATCCTACGTCACGGGGTTGTTGGGAGGACTAAATGAGGCACTGTTTGGAGAATGCTTAGAAGAGTGCTCGATGATGATGATTTCACCTCTGACTGCACTCAGCAGTCCAGCAGTGGACCCTGAAGGTACAAGAGACAAAGCTCGAGCTTGGCACAAAGGCACCCACAACACACACTCTTGCTGCAAAGCCCCCTCCATCTTTGGGGCCCTCTTCTTCCACCCCACCAGCAGCTCTATCCTCTCCATCCATTCCATTCCCGCTTCCAACAGTGGCAACACTGCCCCGGAGCTATAAGGATCAGTTACCAGATGACCAAGCATTTGGTCGAATTTTTCACTCATTCATTTTCCATTCATCTTCCTCATACTTATGTGAGTTGGGCCGAAAGCAGGGCTTATGGGTTTTTTATTTTGTATTTTTTTGGACAAGAAGATAGACCATTTTTTTTCTCCTCAGCAGGGTCAGCGTGGCAGCCCAGGAGTTGCCAAGTGGGTGTCCAGCATAAGAAACCATCTGGGCCTTCTGGATTTTCTTTCCTTTTCTTTTTTTAATATTTATTTATTTGGCTGTGCCGGGTGTTAGTTGCAGCATGAGGGATCTGGTTCCCTGACCAGTGATCGAACCCGGGCCTCCTGCATTGGGAGCGCAGAGTCTTAACCACTGGACCACCAGGGAAGTCCCTTTCCGGATTTTCATACCATCATTACCTGGTCTGCCTGGGTACCCCGCGGGCTCATCTTTGTGGCATGCAGCCCCATATCCATCTATAGTCAACCCCGAGGAGTCTGCTGTGGTCATCGTCCAGCTCCCCACATCTAGCAGTTGGAGAGAAACCCAGAGAACAGAAGCAAGGTGATTTGCCCAAGGTTACACAGCCACTCAGTTGCCTGAAAACTCTCAGTCGCTTCTCATTCTAGGAGTAGTTCATAGCACGTGACAGCACCAAGTAGTTAAGAATGGGGACTCCAAGAGAGTGGGGCTCCTCCCCTGGCACCACCTCTCGTCACCTGGCAGATCTTGGACAGAGTACTTGACCTCATTGAGTTTGATTTCTCTGCTGTAAACTAGGAAGGATGGCAGCCTCTACCTCATAGAACGATGAGGATTCCAGGCAGCCCAGGCCTGAGTCATGGTTCTGGTAGTTATCTGTGCACCTGAAAGGCCCTGAGGGTCCCTACCCAAAGAGTGAAAGTGAGACCCCACGTCACTCTGCCCCACACGGCCTGGCAAGTCGCTCCAAGGCCACTCCCTTTCCTCCCTGCCGGCATCCTTAGTGCGGCTTGTGTGTGAGGGGGCCACCAGCCTAGGTGCCAGCTTCCAGGTGAAAACGGCACTGACATCCCTTGAGTCCTCACTGGACCCAAACCAGACTGTGTTCTTCTCAGACAGCAGGAGAGTGACCCTGCCACCTCCGCCAGGGGACTCAGATCTAGTCTGTGCAGCCAGATTGGGCAGCTGCCTGTGGTCCTCTTAGTGCTTCTCTTCCCTGCCACACCCCAGGGTGCAGAGGGACCACTTAGTGCCGGGCCCCGTGCTGCATGCTTCACACACATCACCTCATCTAATCCTCCCAAGCATCCCCTCACTCAGCCCTTTCCACTCTTACTGGCTTCCTTGCTGTCCCCACACCTGTCAGCATGTTCCCACCCTAGAGCCTTTGCACTTGCGGTGAACCTCTGCCTGGAACGTCCTTTCCCCAGGCATCCACATGGCTTGCTTCAGATCAACTTTTCAATAAGGCCTTCCCCGACTACTCTATTTAAAATTGCAATCCCCACTTCCCACCATAACACTCTAGCCCCCTCTCATACATGCATAGCATTTATCACCATGTAACATGGTACATATTTACATATTTACTTATTATCTTGTTATTTGTCTGTCTCCCTGAGGACCAAGATTTCTGTCTGCTTTATTCTCTGCTGTATCCTCAGAGCCTAGCACCATGCCTGGTACATAGTAGGCACACAATAAATATTTGCTGAATAAATGGAGGATCCCACGAGGTAGCTGTTATTTATGATGCCCACTTTACAGCCAGAGGTACAGAGAACTCATTTTAATTTGCTTTCCACCACACGGTTGGGATCCGAACACAAAGCAGTCTGTTCTTAGAGCTCTAACACGCGACTCCTACACTGACTGCCTTTGGCCACAGAGGGCTTCTTGGTGAACCACAAGTGGATCCTCAAACTGGAGCTGGCTGTGGAACTGGACGCTTCCTGTCCATTCACCAGGACCCAGCCCCCAACTCTGGGAAGCAAAGGGGGAGCCATAGGCAGGGTGTAAATGCCAGGGTGCAGAGTGTTTCAGCCTCTGATCTGGGGACATGTGGGTGGGTGGCCCTTAACCTGCCCATCCAGCACCCCACCAGCCTTCCAGACAGACATTTCCCAGAGACTAGAGAAGGCCCAATTTGAATTCCACTTTCTTTGTCTCTATTACTGTAACTGAAAAGAGCAGTGCTTCCTTGATACTGAGATCTGCTCAACCCTGTCCCCAGCCACCTGACATCCTGGCCACCTTTGAAAAGCCTCCGGAGCTTGCCCACTGCCTCCAGTCTCTAGGGCTTTGCCTTCTGGGTCATAGTCTGTCTACACTTGCCTTTGCCAGAATCTTTGGGGACTTCTGTGTCTCTTGTGATGACCCTGCAAACACCCAAGTCTCTGAGTTCCTTGACCTTCTTACGTTCAATGACCTCCCCCTTCCCTTCCCCTGGACCATAGAACCGCAGCAAAGGCCTCAGCATCTCTCAGAACTGCTGCCACCACCCCCATGATCTCAAACTCCGCAGTTTCTCCTGCTCATTCACGATCCCCTCGTCTCCTCCCACCTCTGCTACTGAAGCTGCTCTTGTTTCACGTCCCTTTCACTCTCCACTTGCCCTGGTTCCCTCCAACATTCCTCTTCTTCCAGACAATGGATCAAACTTCTAGTGTAGGCCATTTCAGCTACACTGGCCCCGATTCTAGAAACTCTCCTGTCTGAACTTCCAGTGGGACAGCCCTGCTGATCCACGGCTCCACCCAGGCTGCCTGGCTGCACCTCTGCCCCTTGCGCTGCCCTCCGGCACTTTCCCTCTCGTGGATGCCGCCTCCGCTCTCTGCTCTCTGCAAACCCAGGCCTCACCACTCCCCTTACCTCCGGCAGAGGCCCTCGCCTTTGACTGAGGGGGTCTAGGCTCCTCAGGTCTCTCTCCTGCATTTCCCTATCAACCTGTGCCCTTCAAAGTCACTGATGCTCTCCTCCCCAGCCAGGGCAATGGCCTTGTACACTCTTTTGTATTTCCTCAAAGGTGGTGTTTATTTTTTTCCTTTCAGGACAGATAGGATTTTGGGGAGAGGGGTATGTTTAAAAGTCTTTATGTCCATCCCCGTGCATAATTTTGGGGATCAAGCTGTCAGACCACCGGTAGTTAAATAAACAAACCTCCTCCTTCATCCCAGGCCCTTCACTAGGTGCTGGAAGTGCTTCATAGGTGAGGCCCTTGGGCAGCTCCTGGGCTCATGCGGTAGGCCCCTCTCCGGAGGGAGAAGAGTGCAGGGGAGGGCAACAAGAGGTAGTTTTGAAGTCAGACAAAATCAACTGCAAATTCTGACTTACTAGCTATGCTACTTTGGACAAGTCACTTTATCTCTCTGAGCCTTAGTTTCCTTGCCTGTAAAATGGGAATAATAGTAGTGCTCATTTTAGTTCTGAATTATGTTTCCATTCTTCAATGTCAGGAAAGAGGTGACTCATAGTAAACTAGCTAAAAATGGGGAAATCTTTTAATAGCTGCTCTGGGCTGAATTGTGTGTGCCCCCCTCTGCCGCAATTCTTATGTTGAGGTCCTAACCCCAATGTGATTGTATTTGGAGGTAGGGTCTTTAGGTGGTAATTAAGGTTAAATGAGGTTATAAGGGTAGAGCCCTAATCTGATAGGACTGTGACCTTATTAGGAGAGGAAGATATTCTCTCTTTTTTCTCTGTCTCTCCACCATGTGAGGATGCAGCAAGAAGGCAGCCGTCTGTAAGCCAGAATGAGCATTCTCATCAGAAATCAAATCAGCCAGCACTTCGATCTTGTACTTCCCAGCCTCTGAAATTATGAGAAATAATTTCTGTTGTTTAAGCCACCAGTCTATGGTATTTTGTTATGGCAGCCTGACCTGACTGATAACCATAGCTTGCCTTGCAATATGGAGATATGCTTCAGTCAACAAAGATGGCAGGTGGAATCCAAAAAGGCCAAACTCATTGAAACAGAGAGTAAAATGGTGGTTATCAGGGATTGGGGGGTAGGGGGGATGGGACAGATGTTGTTTAAGCATACAAACTTGCAATAAGTAGTGACTAAGCCCTAGAGATCTAATGCACAGTGCAGTGAAAAGACAACAGTGTTGTGTTATAATCATCAAACTTGCTGAGAGACTAAAACTCAACTATTCCAACCACTGAAAAGAAAGGATAATTATATAACATGACAGGGGTGCTAATTGTAGCTACATGGCAATCATATTACAACGTGAAATTTATCAAATTAACATGTTGTACACCTTAAATTCACACAACGTTATATGTCAAATATATTTCAATTAGAAAAAAACAAAGATGGTAGAACAGGCTTTACTATAAGAAATGCACAGAAATAGTCAACCTGGTAGCTTAAGCTAAAGCATTGGTAAAAGCCAAAATGTTAAAACTTGGTGTAGACAACATCTGAGTGCCTAGGCTAAATTTGCTATAAATTTAAATATAATTTTATATTATTTATTTTCATATATATATATATATATATATATATATATATACATTCACACACAGAAAGCCTCAGAGTCAAATATTTGCAGAACTCCTGAAGCAGTTGCTCTGAACACTTAGGTTCATGGCCACCATTTGCAAACTATTGCACTGGAAAATAACAGGTGAATGGAAAGCCAAATCCTTAAAATGTATAGAAAGACTCTGGCTCCAGCAGATCACTGGGGAAGGAAATGTAGGCTAGTCTAATTCATAAGGGGGTGTTTTCTCAATAAATTCAAATAAGAAGCTTTCTGAGGATGGACTGCATTGCAATCTTTTGGAAGGGGTGTGGGCAAGTGAATAGAAAATGGGCAAGGTTATTTTTGTAAAGGAATATGCTAGAATGGCATTCTGGAATTTCTGTCTCCAAATGATGCAAATTGGTAGCAGCATCCCCAAGCATCACTTTTTTTTTTTTTTTTTTTTTGCGTTATGTGGGCCTCTCACTGTCGTGGCCTCTCTCATTGCGGAGCACAGGCTCCGGACGTGCTGGCTCAGCGGCCATGGCTTGTGGGCTTAGCCGCTCTGTGGCATGTGGGATCTTCCCGGACCGGGGCACGAACCCATGTCCCCTGCATCGGCAGGTGGACTCTCAACCACTGCGCCACCAGGGAAGCCCCCAAGCATCACTTTTTAAGGTCCATCAATTGCTGGTATAACAAAACACACCTATTAAATCACTGAAATTTTATGCCCTCAAATCAATTGAGAAAAATACTTTGCAATATATTTATATATCATGAAAGGAGCTGTATTTTTTCAGCTGTTTTCCTTAAGCCAGTGAGCAACTGCCTTTCATTTCATAATTTATTTCTATTTTTCTCCCCATATCCACTCGTGCCTCCCTAGAGTCCATTCTCCACATATCAGCCAGAAGAATTTTTTTTTTTAAAGAAGATGTTGGGGGTAGGATTTTATTAATTAATTTTATTATTTATTTTTGGCTGTGTTGGGTCTTCGTTTCTGTGCGAGGGCTTTCTCTAGTTGTGGCAAGCGGGGGCCACTCTTCATCGCAGTTCGCGGGCCTCTCACTATCGCGGCCTCTCTTGTTGCGGAGCACAGGCTCCAGACGCGCAGGCTCAGTAGTTGTGGCTCACGGGCCTAGTTGCTCCGCGGCACGTGGGATCCTCCCAGACCAGGGCTCGAACCCGTGTCCCCTGCATTAGCAGGCAGATTCTCAACCACTGCGCCACCAGGGAAGCCCAGCCAGAAAAATTTTTAAGATGACCTTTGGACATTTGAAAAAAACAACATGCCTTGGGGGCATTTGACATGAAAAGCATATACCCCTTCCTACCTGCACCCCTTCCGGTTGAGTATCACTACTTTATTCCTATACATTTTTCCTCTACTTTTTCCTTTAAAAGATTTTCCTGAAAAACTATGGTTAATATGTCTAGACCATCAGTTTCCTTTGTCCCCACTCCCCACAGATTTCTAGTATATGTTACTTGTTGGTCATCACTTTGATGTGTAGTTCACAGAGTCAACTTTGAAGGAGAGTGACACAGGGACTCATGAGAGTCATTGAGTGTCAAGACATCTGAAGTCAGCGCAACTCAACAGCTGTTCACTGGCCTTCCATGGGCAAAGCACCACACATAGTCCAGTGGAGACTGCAGAGATCATGTGTTCTCTGGCCTCATAAGCTCTCAATTTAGTTCAAGCCCCAGCTCTGCCCCTCATCTGCTCTGTGACCCCAAGCAAGCCCGTTACTGTGCTTGTACATCAGTTTCTTCATCTATCAAGTGTGGGGACTCACACATGACCTCTCAGGTTCTTTGCAGTTCTCCCACTGCAGGAGACAATGGTGCCGTGGAACTCTGCTTCTCCACCTTGCATCATGGAACTTCCCTGGCCTACTTAAAGGCAAGGAAACAATCGCACTGACAGCCACATGCCCAGTCAGCGTGTTAGGAAAATACCTGTGCTCAACTCCTTCTACTCTCTTCTTTCCTCCTAGGTTCTCCTCACAACTCCCTAGATTCTCTTGTGTCCATTCCTTTTCATCCTGCATCCTTATACTTTAGGAGGAGACAGCGATCAGGGCATCCTCTGAGGAAAGAGTCCATAGATATATGTGCATAGAGGCTTAAAGATACATCTCCCCTTACTGAGCACTCTTCTCTTGGGAAGGGCTGTCTCCAAAACAGCTCAGAAGAAAGTCACTGTTTTAGCTACCCCAATATGCCAAATTGCTTTAAAATAGAAAAAGTCTCTTTCATTTTCTCAATCTAGATCAATCCTGATAGTCTCCTCCCTATGGGACATTAGTGAATAATAGAATTAAGTGCTAGTAAGTTACAGAGAAAGGAGAAATATTCCTAATGCTTAGTCTCATCTTTTTAATATTCACGGTCATTGGGTTCCTTATTAATATTAGAATTAGGTACTGTTAAATATGGTTAAGAATAGTAACCTTTCTAGGCCTTTCATTTCTTCTTCAGTTGGGACTTACTTATGGTGTATTACATTGTATATAAACTTTGCCCCAGGAATTTTGATAACATGGGTCACTCCATTCCTCAAGCACACATGCATTCCCTGAAATAATGAAAGAGTTGCTATTAGAACTATGTGGGTGACTATGCTGAATACAGCCTCCTTTTCTGATTTTCCCCCTTGAAATGGAGTTGGTTATGGCATCACTGAAACCCCCATCTTGGTGCCCTAGTGATGTGATATGAAGAGGAAGGAAAGCATTTCATTTTACAGACTTGTTCCTTAGGACTTTATTTAACAGTCTGATAAAAGGGGAGGTGATGAGATCGTATGGAATATTGAAGGACACTTTGCTAAATGACCATTTGGGGGGAAAAGGAAATTCTTTTCAAGTCAGATTCCTAGCTATCTTCCTATTCTGGTTTAAAAGAGAAAACCCAAAGCTGTACATGACTGTGAGTGTTCTGTCTGCTGTGTTCGAGGGAGAGTAGAAATGGGCAAGTTTTATGCACTATTATATCAATAGAGACGTATAAGTGTGGATAATTGTGCTTCTTGAGGTACAGGTTTGGGTGACTAAATAACTGAATCCTTGAAGTAAATGCCATAATATCTGGATTATTGAGACTGCCTCTTGGCATTGATGGAATTAGCCAGATAACTGCCAACCCTCATATGAGTTTGTACCATGGAGTACAGTGTCTGGGCTGAACTTTCCTGGAGGTCGACCCATTCATCAGGCACTGCAGGTTAAGCTAAGAGAACACGCAGCAGCTCCACATGATTGGGTTTACCAGTTACAAGAACCGTGAACATTTAGGTCAGGCCCTTACATTTGACTGGTTATAAGCCAGGATGCACAGTTAATGGAAAGTGTCATCACTTTATCTGCTGTGATAACATCCAACCATGCATTGTACTGTCCAGAAAGACTTTGGAAATAATAATGGTGATATAATTTTGTTTTGGCTTTAGCCAAGAAAACACCTAAAATTCATCTGACTAAATTTTGTTTCACTAACATTTACTCATGTAATGGAAATGTACCTACTGGGTTTGGCTTATGGACTGTGTCCTCTGCTAGAGTCTCTTTTTCTCCGCTCTGTTGTTATAGTAACTGAACATAGAACAGCAAAAAAGATTATAACATGCTTCTTCAAAAGTTCTCTTTGTTACTTGAAATATTCATCCATACCACTCGCTTTTCACACCCTTTGGGACAAGCAAATAATATAGAGCTGGGAGGTGGTCATGCACCCAAGAGAAGAAGAATAAGAAAAAAAGGAGAGAATAGGTAAGAATAATTAAAGGCCTGAGGGTCATTCCATTACTCTTCACCAAAACACACACACACACACACACACACACACACTAAAAAAACTGCTTTTATTATGCAAACAAAAGGGATCTTATTATCTACCTTATTCACTTTAAAGAAGATAAATGCAGGAACAAAACACGCTTTTTATATTCAAATTGTCTGACAGAAGCAAATAGCGTATATCTCACACCTTGTCTTCAGAGGGATGATGTATTATTTTTATTTTTACCATTTAGCATTATGTTTTCCAAAGGCTTTTAGATCTTTTCTTACGACTCTTCCCCCAACAGTCCCCTGGACTCAGCATAACCAACTCATTTTGTGTTTCCAGAACAAAAGAAGTAGTGGATATGGGCCTCCATAACGGATCTTCCCAGAGACCTGGGAAGTCTCCAGTAGCAGGGTGGGCCTCTTCACTCTTCCTTACCATAGCCACTACTCATTGAGCACCTACTTTGTACTACTATGTGTGAGGCATTTAGCATACTTTATTGAATTTAATCCTGTCAGCAGCCCTGAAAGATAGGCAGTGTTTCTGTTATCACTTGCTTTTCTAACTTCATGTCTCTTAAATTGTTAAATGGCAATCAGAACACAGCTATAGGTAAAAAGGTACTAAGAAACATTTATTATAATTGTAGCTCCAGAGATATTAAATAATTTGGGTACCCCTGATAGAAACAGGGAAAAGATCAGTTGGAAAATTTGCTTAAACTTTGTGATAGGCAAAATTCTAAGAGGGCCCTAATAATTCCCACACTCTGATACCTACAGTCTTATATAAGCCCCTCCCCTTGAATGTAGGTGGAGCTTGTTACTTGCTTCTGACCAATAGAATATGCAAAGGTGGTGGGATTTTGCGGATGTATATAAGGCCTCTAGTCAGTTAACTTTGAGTTAATTAAAAGAAGATTATCTTGGGTGGGCTTGACCTAATCAGGTAAGCCCTTTAAAAGAGGTTCCAGGCCTTCCCTGAAAAAAGAGACTCGAAGAAGACAGACTCTCTCCTGCTGGCCCTGAAGAGGAAGCTGCCGTGAGTTTTTCTGCAGCAAGAGAATGAATTTGGCCAACAACCATGTGACCATGGAAGAGGACCTGGAGCCTTAGATGAGATCCTGGCCCCAGCTTGATTACAGCTTTGTGAAAGCCTGAGCAGAGGACCCAGCCACACTGTCCCCAGATTCCTGAGCCATGAAAGCTGTGCAATAATACATGGGTGTTGTTTTAAGCCACTGTGTTAGTGGTAATTTGTTACATAGCAATAGAAAACAAATACGAAGTTCATGAGCCTTACTTATCTCCTCTAAAAAAAAACAGGAATGCTTAGTCACACCTCAAGAAGAGGTTGAACACAACTAAACACAACTCCCCAACACAGAACACAACTAAAAAATGGCTTTAGCCATTTCAGCATTATTTGGGTAGTGATAAGAACATGGGCTCTGGAGTGAGGTAGACTTGAGTTCTGACACTTACTAGCTGTTCGACTTTAGCTAAGTCATTAGATCTCTCTGAAGATGCCATTTTCCATGGCTATGTTTCTGTTGCCATTTAACAATTAAAGACATGAAATTCCAAAGAGTTTGACTTGTTTACATAAGCAGATAGAGTCTAATTGGGGTTAATCCAAACACTGAATTCTCCAGGCCAGGGTTTCAATGGGGAAAAGTTTTGTAAAAGGAATTCCTGGGCCGTTCTTGTTTTAGGCAAGGTAGGAATGGTGAGGACTGGGATTAACGTAAATTCATTTGAAGGCCTCTTTAGTTGCTCAGTTTTTAGGCTTCTAGAATCTAGCTGAGTGTTTGCTGACTGCTCTTACTCCCTGTTCTGTTATCCAAAGGCAAATAAACAGATCATCAAATTATAGATAGGGAAAGTGGCCTGTTCAAAGTCACAGAATCAGGACCAGAACTCACGTTCCCTTGCCCTCCCTACCCTGCTCCTTCAACTATATCGTCCTGCTCTTCCTAGAATTTCTCCTGATTTGCTGTGAGGCCCCTAGAAAATAATTTCCACACTTGGTTTCTTTCTTTGTTGTTTTGCCCAAGGCCTGTATCCTTTAACTTGATTACATCTTGTCTGCCTGATAGAAAGTAATTTCAGCAAGTGCTTAGCTCTAATGGTTGCCGCCAATGCAGACTGCCAGCACCCGCTCACACATCCCACAGTACAATTCATCTCCATGATTTTTCACTTCCTGCTTGCCCCAAGATGCATGCATGGCTCACATGTAGTTTCCGTAGAAAAGTAAAGGTAGAAAAAAAAGCCATAATGAAAAATATGCTCACTTGGAAGTGAAAAAAAAAGTGAAGATAGAACTTAGTGGATTGCTGGAAGGGCAGTGTTGTTCTTCTTGACAAAATCCTACTCATCTTTCAAGACCCAGCTTAGTTGACACCTCATCTAGGACTCATTCTCTGTCCCACCTCAGGCAGAGTTTATCTCTTTCTTCCTCCACCGTGTTCCCATTGCATTTTGACTAGAACTCTTCCTTGGTATTTATCAAGTGTTGCCTTGTAGTAAAGTCATTCTCCCCAACACAGAGGCAGTATACTCTCAGAGAACACAGACCAGCTTTTACTTATCTTTGCATCAGCTACCTGTAGTGCAGTGCCTGGCACAGAGAAGGCACTCAATCACTCTTTGCTGAGTTGAATCTAAAATAAAAATTTTTTAACTTGGAAATTTGCTGTAGCATATTTTGGATAAAGTTTCTTTACTGATTAATGAAATTGTTTATATTTTCAGAGTTAAGATCTGGGAGGGGGGGCGGGGGAATGTGATGCATAAGCATCTTCCAATTATAGACTTTCATCAGCATCTTACATGCAAAAAACCAAAGTTGATGAATGCAGTTTTGTTTTCAGTCTGCCCTGTTTTCCATTCCATATGGGTGCAGTACACAGTTGGTATATCAGTCAGGGTTCAGGGCAAGAAACAGAAACCACTCAAGGTATACCAATCAGAAATTTATACAGGGAATTCATACTGAAAAACTACTTGAAGGGCTAAAGGAGGGGACTCTTTGCTGGACATCCAAAAATGACTCCCAGAGATTGGGATTGTCATGTATCACTACTATATATAAAATAGATAACTAATAAGGACTGACTGTATAGCACAGGGAACTCTACTCAATACTCTGTAATGACCTATATGGGAAAAGAATCTAAAACAGAGGGTGTATATATATATATATATATATATATATATATATATATATATAACTGATTCACTTTGCTGTACACCTGAAACTAACACAACATTGTAAATCAACTATACTCCACTAAAAATTAATTAAAAAATAAAAAAGTAAAGAGTAGAGGAAGAGGAGGAAACTCTTAAACCCTACTGAATAAAAAATCCTGGGAAATAAATATAGCAAGAAATTGTAAAAAAAAAAAAAAATGACTCCCAGAACAAGGCCACCAATGGACTCATCAAATTCAAGAACACACTGCTGTTGCTGTTATCCTGGAATCAGGAAGATGAAATTAGGAAGCTGCTACGGCCACCATTTCTACCCCAACTGCCTCTAGGCCCACACGGAAATGGTGGCTGGGCACTAGACCATGCACTCTGGCAGGTGCCTCGGCTGCAACTGCTTCCCAACATCCAGGAAGCTAGAAAATGGACAGAAGGCCACCAGTACAGAAAAATCTCACATCTCTGAGACCATGCTTGCTAGCAGAACACAACTAAAAGGGCAGAGAGATGGCCTCCATTTCACTTTTGTCTTCAAAAAAACCAAACAAGTGCATCCAATTGGTAGTATCTATTTTGCATTCAGAGCCCCAGTTGCAAGAGAGAATGGGAAATGTAGTTTCTAGCTTTCCAACCTCTGAAAGTAGGAGGGTGGGATGGAGACTGAGTGAGCTAAAATGCGACATCCCTACAAGCCGATTCTGGGATAGTCTGCTGGCCTTGCACAGCCATGGCACTTAGGAGCTTCCTGCCCCGTGGTCAGATGGACACATTGTCCTAAAGATGTAATTGTACGAAATATGTCAGTCATTTTCCACTCTGCCCACAGCAGGAGAAACTTCAAGAGAAACTTCCTGTCCCATAGCCTTGTTGACTGGTCAGTGGATTGTGTGGCCTGGTCTCCTTTCTGTACCCTATGTGACCAGGATGGGCCGTTGGCCCAATTGTGTCTCATATATATAGGCTGGCCAGGGACCCAAGTGGCTCAGATGGCCTGGTTTGAAAACAGGAGCTGAGCCAGTAGATTTCTGTCCTCAGGAACTTAGTATGGGGAACTGAGAATCTGTGCTGGGACAGCTAAGCCGGTAAGTCATCAGGGAGATGAGGGCTGGAGTGGCCATTGTAGGCTATGTACAAGGTAGAATTGTTATGAAATCAGATGGCTAAAAAGGTGGATGAAGCACACAGGCAGCTGTGAAACAGGCATGCCCAAGAGGAGAAACAGCAGCCTCTGAGTGATCCCCAGAGAAAGTAGCTGTCTCTGTGCTTGGCATCTTTGAGGCCAGTTCCAATCCAAGCTGCAAGACTCTCTCCATTTCCCTTGGGAGTAACTTGAGTGGGCTTACCACATAGGAAAAGAGCCCTGACTAATACCAGTACACAAGGGAAAGTGGGAGAGTCACTTCTTCCCCTGGACCATGTGGCAAAGACAATGCCATGTTCGCCATCCTATTTCCTCTTCCTTTAGCAGGAAGAGTACATTTGGCAGCCTTTCTTAGAGGGCTACTGTAAGTTCTTACCAGTGGGAATGTAAGCTGAAGTGATGTGTCATTTCCAGTCCAAGGTAGTTATTTTTCACATATTTTTAAATTAATTAATTAATTTGGCTGCGTCGGGTCTTAATTGCGGCACGCGGGATCTTCGTTGCGGCACGCGGGATCTTTCACTGTGGTACGTGCGCTTCTCTCTGGTTATTGCCTCGTGGGATGTGGGATCTTAGTTCCCCGACCAGGGATCGAACATGCGTCCCCTGCATTGGAAGGCGGATTCTTAACCACTGGACCACCAGGGAAGTCCCCAAGGTAGTTCAAAATGGTGTGATCTCTCTTGCTCTGCTCCTCATCCGTGCAGCTGGAAGATAAAATCCCTGAGATGGCGGCATTGCAGTATAGAAGTAGCCAGGATCTCTGAGTCACTTGTTGGAGGAAAACTGCCAAGGAGATCTGATTAACCTTCATCAGACTGTAACATGACATTTGTTGAGCTAAAACACAGATTAAGGGGATGAGAAGAATGTGTAGATTGCAGCAACTAGTATTAATTGCCCTAGTCTGACAAGGCTGACATCCTGGACCACCAGCCCAACACAAGAGAGGCTGGTGTCATGTCTGCATTGCTCTAGGGATGCTGTTGTTCATTTATGCTTGGGATTTATATGTTGTCTGTCAGTTGCCAGGAACACTCTTAGTCTGATTTGGATGTGGGAAGAATTAATACCAGCAGTTGAGAAGAACTGAGTTTGCAGTGACATACCCTGGAAGCATTCCCTTACAGCTTTCTGAAAAACAGGTGAGGCACAAAGAACATTTAAAGCCCTCTGTATGCCCAGGGAGTGTTTCTCCCTTTCAGCAGATGGAAGCTACTTCTACCTAAGGGAGTCAAAAAGGGAAGAACATGGGCTCCTTAACTGAAGTCAATGGCAGTATTTCTGTGTAGTTCAGTGAATGACTTGACCATGCAAACTTCATAAGGAAGGGACCATGACTGCCTTGTTCAGCACTGTATCTCCTGAATCAGGAACAATGCCCACTGTAGGTGGTCAATAAACATTTGTTGAATGAAAGAGTGAGGTGAGATGAAGTCAGATTCTCACATCTTCGATTAGGAGATTATTTGACTTTAAAATCTCTGTAAAGGACTTTTAGTTAGCCAAGAACTGTAAGCTGGTCCTCATGAGCATTTCTAGGTGTTCATGAAAAGCTCATCAGAAGCATCCTTAAGTAATTGTTACAGGCAACACCTGTAGACATGGGTGAGCTAGCTCTCTCAGCAATTCTCCTAATTTGCTGTGGGAACTTGGGCAAATGATTTCACTGAGCCTCAGTTTCTTCATTTAAAAAAGAAGATACGAATCTTTGCCCTGTCTGCCTCAGGGAGTTGTGAGGTTCAAATGGCCCAATGGCCGTGGAAGACCTTTGTAAACTATAAAGTGTGTGAGGCTTTGTGTGTGTGTGTGTGTGATTGTGTGTGTGCGTACATATATACACCTATGTATGTAGGTATGCATGTATAAAATAAATCATTAGCAGTCATGTGTTCTCCAAAGAACATAAAGCCTTATTCCTCCCACAGCATTTATGTATTTTTATTACTCCCTTTGGATATATATCCCCAAATTCTATGTCAGTGTAAGGGCAATTAGCTGCCACATCTGTATAATTGTGGACAGATGAAGAAGACAAAGGGGAATAGGTGATCCGCATGTCTCAGGGTTACAAGTGAAGGACAAGGATGACTGAAGCCAAGGTAAATCAAGTAGGTCTAAGTGGTGTAGGAAGCAGAGCTGCCATCACAGATTTGGGTACTGTTTGGACTTGGTAATTGGTGTATACTTACAGGTGTGCCTCACTCTGCATAATGGATGAGTTCTCGTGACTAGATATGTAGACATTCAGTCACTTTAAGGGCAGGAGGTACTCACTAATTCATTCACTCCCTCATTCATTCCCATGGAGCACCCCTCCTGTGGTTTGATAAAGCAAGAATTACTGTTTAAAGGGAATGTTTACTCTCGGATCTTTCTAGTCACCAGCTTTCATCTGCTCAGTGCTGCTCATTGTGTGAAGGCCTGCATGCAGCACAGTGAGGGGCATAGTGATGTATAAGGCATGTCCCTGTTCTCAGCAGACCATATTAAACTGGGATTAGTTAGGGAAGCCTTGTCAGAAGAGGTGGTATGTTCATTTTCAACAAATTACCATATATATAGTGACTTCAAATCACACCCATTTGTTAGCGTGCACTCCTGTAGGGTATAGCTCAAGTGACTTCTCTGCTCAGCGTATCACGAATCTGAAATCAAGGTGTTGGCTGGGCTGAGTTTTCATGTGGATAATCCGGGAACAGTCTGCTTCCAAGCTTATTCAGGTTATTGGCTGAATTCAGTTCATTGAGATTGCAGGACTGAAGTCCCTGTGTCCTTGCTGAATGTCAGCCACGGATCACAGTCAGCTCCTAGGGCTGCCCACGTTCCTTGCCACGTGGTCTCCTCCATGTTCAAAGCAATAGTCGTGTGTCAAATTCTTCTCAAGCTTCAAATCTCTGACTTCCTCCTCTGCAACCAGCTGAAGAAAACTTTGCTTTTAAAGGGTCCACCTGATTAAATCAGACCCATGGAGGATAATCTCCCCTTGCCATATAATGCAACATAAATGTGGGAATGATATCTCACTATAGCCACAGATTCCACTCACACTTAAGGTTCATGGAGGGCATGTACACTGGGGGCAGACATCTTAAGGGCAATTTTAGGAGCTTACTTACCAGAGGTGGATGTCAAGCTAGTCCTTGAGAATGGCAAGCTGTACATGCTACAAAACCATGGTGGAGAGATCTGGAAGGTGCAGTTTTCCTATTCTGAGTCTCCCATACCTGCTTCCTTCATTGTTTTCTGATGATGGCTCTCCCTTCTTTACATTACTGAATACCAAATAAAGTCAGTTGGACCAGTTAGTGTCTATATCAGGTCTTTGGGAGTGGTTTTCTGTACGACAACTTTGAGGAGTGCTTCTCTCTGTAAATGCCTAGAAGGCAGGCACTGCATTTTCTTTTATGACTCCCACTCACAAACTAAGTCAGAACAACAAACTTCCCCCAATCCTCATATTTCTTACACTTTTCTCTCCCAAACTTGATAGCTGGGCTTGGAAAAGAATCATCTGTATTCCCCTTCTTCGTCTCCTTGCTTACGAATATCTCCCCCATCCACTGCAATCTAGCCACTACCCCCCACCATTCCATTTGGTTTGGTCCAACAAAATAGACTGACCTGGATTCAAACACTGGCTCAGTCACTTACCTGATGTGTGACCTTGGGCAAATTACATAAGTCTCAGCCTCAGTTTCCTCTTCTATAAAAGGGAATGGTATCCATGCTGCAGTGTCGTGGTGAAGTTTAGCGATATTGCATATGAAGCACCAGCACATGGATGCTATTACTCTTTCATGATTCTAAGCTTCTTGGTAGCAGAAAGCATATTTTAAAGGTGCACGGGACATTCTGATGCAGCTTTTTGGTGCTGACACTTTGATAAAATAGGAAGAAAATGCACCCATGTCCAAATGAGTCTAGGAAAACATCCCTATTGAGAATTTCACATCTTTATCTCCCACATTTCCTTGAACAGTGCCTGACGCATAATAGGAACTCTATCAGTGTTTGTTAATGGTAGAAATGAAGAATTAATCTGTTTTCTTCATCTCAATTGTAGTCTTCTTGAGGGCAGATAATTTTTTCTTGTTACTAAGATTCCATGTGTTTTGTTCTCTCAAAAGGAAATATTAATTTTATCATGACATTTTTCAAAAGATAAGCAATATTCGATGATGGATAATTCTTTCATTCATCCAGATTCTTAGACTTAGGTGAACCCTGAGGGAAGGCTGAACTCAAGCATTCCAGTAAGAAAAGATTAGCTCTTTAATGTTTAAGAGTCATCAGGGAAAACGAGATTCCACAACTTTCCTCAGTAACTTGATTCAGAGTTAGATAAGATAGCAGGAAGACAATAAGGATTATTAAAATCCCTCATGCTCTACTTGTCTATTTCCAAATGCTAATGGGATCCCCAGGAAGTCAGGCCACTTCCTTTTTCCTTCTTTCGGGTGTGTGTGTGTGTGTGTGTGTGTGTGTGTGTGTGTGTGTGTGTGTG